>NW_028128600.1:0-37330 GCF_965231255.1 Vanellus vanellus | reverse complement strand
GGTGCTTTTGAAGATGGAGTCCGCAGGAAAGGAGAGAGGGCCAAATTGTCTGGGGCATTTGAAAGGGTTCCAGGAGGCAGTGAGAACCAGCATTACTTTACCCCGCTGGCACCTTTGCTGTGGCATCAAAAGCTGGACGTTTGTCTTTTTTGCTCCGGAGGTTGCCGAAAGCGAAAACAGGTGCTTTTGAGGATGGAGTCCGCAGGAAAGCAGAGAGGGCCAAATTGTCTGTGGCATTTGAAGGGGTTTCAGGAGGCAGTGAGGACCAGCATCACTTTTCCCCGCTGGCACCTTTGCTGTGGCAGCAAAAGCTGGACGTTTGTCTTTTTTGCTCTGGAGGATGCCGAAAGCGAAAAAAGGTGCTTTTGAGGATGGAGTCCGCAGGAAAGCAGAGAGGGCCAAATTGTCTGGGGCATTTGAAGAGGTTCCAGGAGGCAATGAGGACCAGCATCACTTTTACCCGCTGGCACCTTTGCTGTGGCAGCAAAAGCTGGACGTTTGTCTTTTTTGCTCCTGAGGTTGCCGAAAGCGAAAAAAAGTGCTTTTGAGGATGGAGTCCGCAGGAAAGCAGAGAGGGCCAAATTGTCTGTGGCATTTGAAGGGGTTTCAGGAGGCAGTGAGGACCAGCATCACTTTTCCCCGCTGGCACCTTTGCTGTGGCAGCAAAAGCTGGACGTTTGTCTTTTTTGCTCTGGAGGTTGCCGAAAGCGAAAAAAGGTGCTTTTGAGGATGGAGTCCGCAGGAAAGCAGAGAGGGCCAAATTGTCTGGGGCATTTGAAGAGGTTCCAGGAGGCAATGAGGACCAGCATCACTTTTCCCCGCTGGCACCTTTGCTGTGGCAGCAAAAGCTGGACGTTTGTCTTTTTTGCTCCTGAGGTTGCCGAAAGCGAAAAAAAGTGCTTTTGAGGATGGAGTCCGCAGGAAAGCAGAGAGGGCCAAATTGTCTGGGGCATTTGAAGAGGTTCCAGGAGACAGTGAGAACCAGCATCACTTTTCCCCGCTGGCACCTTTGCTGTGGCAGCAAAAGCTGGACGTTTGTCTTTTTTGCTCCGGAGGTTGCCGAAAGCGAAAACAGGTGCTTTTGAGGATGGAGTCCGCAGGAAAGCAGAGAGGGCCAAATTGTCTGGGGCATTTGAAGAGGTTCCAGGAGGCAGTGAGAACCAGCATTACTTTTCCCCGCTGGCACCTTTGCTGTGGCAGCAAAAGCTGGACGTTTGTCTTTTTTGCTCCGGAGGCTGCCGAAATCGAAAAAAAGTGCTTTTGAAGATGGAGTCCGCAGGAAAGCAGAGAGGGCCAAATTGTCTGTGGCATTTGAAAGGGTTCCAGGAGGCAGTGAGAACCAGCATTACTTTTCCCCGCTGGCACCTTTGCTGTGGCAGCAAAAGCTGGACGTTTGTCTTTTTTGCTCTGGAGGTTGCCGAAAGTGAAAACAGGTGCTTTTGAGGATGGAGTCCGCAGGAAAGCAGAGAGGGCCAAATTGTCTGGGGCATTTGAAAGAGTTCCAGGAGGCAGTGAAAACTAGTATTACTTTTCCCCGCTGGCACCTTTGCTGCGGCATCAAAAGCTGGATGTTTGTCTTTTTACCACCGGAGGGCGCCGAAAGTGAAAAAAGGCGCTTTTGAGGATGGAGTCCGCAGGAAAGCAGAGAGGGCCAAATTGTCTGTGGCATTTGAAGAGGTTCCAGGAGACAGTGAGAACCAGCATCACTTTTCCCCGCTGGCACCTTTGCTGTGGCAGCAAAAGCTGGACCTTTGTCTTTTTTGCTCCAGAGGCTGCCGAAATCGAAAACAGGTGCTTTTGAGGATAGAGTCCGCAGTAAAGCAGAGAGGGCCAATTTGTCTGTGGCATTTGATAGGGTTTCAGGAGGCAGTGAGGACCAGCATCACTTTTCCCCGCTGGCACCTTTGCTGTGGCAGCAAAAGCTGGACGTTTGTCTTTTTTGCTCCAAAGACCGCCGAAAGCGAAAACAGGTGCTTTTGAGGATGGAGTCCGCAGGAAAGCAGAGAGGGCCAAATTGTCTGTGACGTTTGAGGAGGTTCCAGGAGGCAATGTGGACCAGCATCACTTTTCCCCGCTGGCACCTTTGCTGTGGCAGCAAAAGCTGGATGTTTGTTTTTTTTGCTCTGGAGGTTGCCGAAAGTGAAAACAGGTGCTTTTGAGGATGGAGTCCGCAGGAAAGCAGAGAGGGCCAAATTGTCTGGGGCATTTGAAAGAGTTCCAGGAGGCAGTGAAAACTAGTATTACTTTTCCCCGCTGGCACCTTTGCTGTGGCAGCAAAAGCTGGACGTTTGTCTTTTTACCACCGGAGGGCGCCGAAAGTGAAAAAAGGTGCTTTTGAGGATGGAGTCCGCAGGAAAGCAGAAGGGCGAAATTGTCTGGGGCATTTGAAGAGGTTCCAGGAGACAGTGAGAACCAGCATCACTTTTCCCCTCTGGCACCTTTGCTGTGGCAGCAAAAGCTGGACGTTTGTCTTTTTACCACCGGAGGGCGCCGAAAGTGAAAAAAGGTGCTTTTGAGGATAGAGTCCTCAGTACAGCAGAGAGGGCCAAATTGTCTGTGGCATTTGAAAGGGTTCCAGGAGGCAGTGAGAACCAGCATTACTTTTCTCCGCTGGCACCTTGGCTGTGGCAGCAAAAGCTGGACGTTTGTCTTTTTTGCTCCGGAGGATGCCGAAAGCGAAAAAAGGTGCTTTTGAGGATGGAGTCCGCAGGAAAGCAGAGAGGGCCAAATTGTCTGGGGCATTTGAAAAGGTTCCAGGAGGCAATGAGGACCAGCATCACTTTTCCCCGCTGGCACCTTTGTTGTGGCAGCAAAAGCTGGACGTTTGTCTCTTTTGCTCCGGAGGCTGCCGAAAGCGAAAACAGGTGCTTTTGAAGATGGAGTCCGCAGGAAAGCAGAGAGGGCCAAATTGTCTGTGGCATTTGAAAGGGTTCCAGGAGGCAGTGAGAACCAGCATTACTTTTCCCCGCTGGCACCTTTGCTGTGGCAGCAAAAGCTGGACGTTTGTCTTTTTTGCTCCGGAGGCTGCCGAAAGCGAAAAAAGGTGCTTTTGAGGATGGAGTCCGCAGGAAAGGAGAGAGGGCCAAATTGTCTGTGGCATTTGAAATGGTTCCAGGAGGCAGTGAGAACCAGCATTACTTTTCCCCGCTGGCACCTTTGCTGTGGCAGCAAAAGCTGGACGTTTGTCTTTTTTGCTCCTGAGGTTGCCGAAAGCGAAAACAGGTGCTTTTGAGGATAGAGTCCGCAGTAAAGCAGAGAGGGCCAAATTGTCTGTGGCATTTGAAAGGGTTCCAGGAGGCAGTGAGAACCAGCATTACTTTTCCCCGCTGGCACCTTTGCTGTGGCAGCAAAAGCTGGACGTTTGTCTTTTTTGCTCCAGAGAGCGCCGAAAGTGAAAAAAGGTGCTTTTGCGGATAGAGTGCGCAGGAAAGCAGAGAGGGCCAAATTGTCTGGGGCATTTGAAGGGGTTCCAGGAGGCAGTGAGGACCAGCATCACTTTTCCCCGCTGGCACCTTTGCTGTGGCAGCAAAAGCTGGACGTTTGTCTTTTTTGCTCCAGAGAGCGCCGAAAGTGAAAAAAGGTGCTTTTGAGGATAGAGTCCTCAGGAAAGCAGAGAGGGCCAAATTGTCTGGGGCATTTGAAGGGGTTCCAGGAGGCAGTGAGGACCAGCATCACTTTTCCCCGCTGGCACCTTTGCTGTGGCAGCAAAAGCTGGACGTTTGTCTTTTTTGCTCCAGAGAGCGCCGAAAGTGAAAAAAGGTGCTTTTGAGGATAGAGTCCTCAGGAAAGCAGAGAGGGCCAAATTGTCTGGGGCATTTGAAGGGGTTCCAGGAGGCAGTGAGGACCAGCATCACTTTTCCCCGCTGGCACCTTTGCTGTGGCAGCAAAAGCTGGACGTTTGTCTTTTTTGCTCCAGAGAGCGCCGAAAGTGAAAAAAGGTGCTTTTGAGGATAGAGTCCTCAGGAAAGCAGAGAGGGCCAAATTGTCTGGGGCATTTGAAGGGGTTCCAGGAGGCAGTGAGGACCAGCATCACTTTTCCCCGCTGGCACTTTTGCTGTGGCAGCAAAAGCTGGACGTTTGTCTTTTTTGCTCCAGACAGCGCCGAAAGTGAAAAAAGGTGCTTTTGAGGATAGAGTCCTCAGGAAAGCAGAGAGGGCCAAATTGTCTGGGGCATTTGAAGGGGTTCCAGGAGGCAGTGAGGACCAGCATCACTTTTCCCCTCTAGCACTTTTGCTGTGGCAGCAAAAGCTGGACGTTTGTCTTTTTTGCTCCAGAGAGCGCTGAAAGTGAAAAAAGTTGCTTTTGAGGATAAAGTCCTCAGGAAAGCAGAGAAGGCCAAATTGTCTGGGGCATTTGAAGGGGTTCCAGGAGGCAGTGAGAACCAGCATCACTTTTCCCCGCTGGCACCTTTGCTGTGGCAGCAAAAGCTGGACGTTTGTCTTTTTTGCTCCAGAGAGCGCCGAAAGTGAAAAAAGGTGCTTTTGCGGATAGAGTGCGCAGGAAAGCAGAGAGGGCCAAATTGTCTGGGGCATTTGAAGGGGTTCCAGGAGGCAGTGAGAACCAGCATCACTTTTCCCCGCTGGCACCTTTGCTGTGGCAGCAAAAGCTGGACGTTTGTCTTTTTTGCTCCAGAGAGCGCCGAAAGTGAAAAAAGGTGCTTTTGAGGATAGAGTCCTCAGGAAAGCAGAGAGGGCCAAATTGTCTGGGGCATTTGAAGGGGTTCCAGGAGGCAGTGAGGACCAGCATCACTTTTCCCCGCTGGCACCTTTGCTGTGGCAGCAAAAGCTGGACGTTTGTCTTTTTTGCTCCAGAGAGCGCCGAAAGTGAAAAAAGGTGCTTTTGAGGATAGAGTCCTCAGGAAAGCAGAGAGGGCCAAATTGTCTGGGGCATTTGAAGGGGTTCCAGGAGGCAGTGACAACCAGCATCACTTTTCCCCGCTGGCACCTTTGCTGTGGCAGCAAAAGCTGGACGTTTGTCTTTTTTGCTCCAGAGAGCGCCGAAAGTGAAAAAAGGTGCTTTTGAGGATAAAGTCCTCAGGAAAGCAGAGAGGGCCAAATTGTCTGGGGCATTTGAAGGGGTTCCAGGAGGCAGTGAGGACCAGCATCACTTTTCCCCGCTGGCACCTTTGCTGTGGCAGCAAAAGCTGGACGTTTGTCTTTTTTGCTCCAGAGAGCGCCGAAAGTGAAAAAAGGTGCTTTTGACGATATAGTCCTCAGGAAAGCAGAGAGGGCCAAATTGTCTGGGGCATTTGAAGGGGTTCCAGGAGGCAGTGAGAACCAGCATCACTTTTCCCCGCTGGCACTTTTGCTGTGGCAGCAAAAGCTGGACGTTTGTCTTTTTTGCTCCAGAGAGCGCCGAAAGTGAAAAAAGGTGCTTTTGAGGATAGAGTCCTCAGGAAAGCAGAGAGGGCCAAATTGTCTGGGGCATTTGAAGGGGTTCCAGGAGGCAGTGAGGACCAGCATCACTTTTCCCCTCTAGCACTTTTGCTGTGGCAGCAAAAGCTGGACGTTTGTCTTTTTTGCTCCTGAGAGCGCCGAAAGTGAAAAAAGGTGCTTTTGAGGATAGAGTCCTCAGGAAAGCAGAGAGGGCCAAATTGTCTGGGGCATTTGAAGGGGTTCCAGGAGGCAGTGAGGACCAGCATCACTTTTCCCCACTGGCACCTTTGCTGTGGCAGCTAAAGCTGGACGTTTGTCTTTTTTGGTCCAGAGAGCGCCGAAAGTGAAAAAAGGTGCTTTTGAGGATAGAGTCCTCAGGAAAGCAGAGAGGGCCAAATTGTCTGGGGCATTTGAAGGGGTTCCAGGAGGCAGTGACAACCAGCATCACTTTTCCCCGCTGGCACTTTTGCTGTGGCAGCAAAAGCTGGACGTTTGTCTTTTTTCTCCAGAGAGCGCCGAAAGTGAAAAAAGGTGCTTTTGAGGATAGAGTCCTCAGGAAAGCAGAGAGGGCCAAATTGTCTGGGGCATTTGAAGGGGTTCCAGCAGGCAGTGAGGACCAGCATCACTTTTTCCCCGCTGGCACTTTTGCTGTGGCAGCAAAAGCTGGACGTTTGTCTTTTTTGCTCCAGAGAGCGCCGAAAGTGAAAAAAGGTGCTTTTGCGGATAGAGTCCTCAGGAAAGCAGAGAGGGCCAAATTGTCTGGGGCATTTGAAGGGGTTCCAGGAGGCAGTGAGGACCAGCATCACTTTTCCCCGCTGGCACCTTTGCTGTGGCAGCAAAAGCTGGACTTTTGTCTTTTTTGCTCCAGACAGCGCCGAAAGTGAAAAAAGATGCTTTTGCGGATAGAGTGCGCAGGAAAGCAGAGAGGGCCAAATTGTCTGGGGCATTTGAAGGGGTTCCAGGAGGCAGTGAGGACCAGCATCACTTTTCCCCGCTGGCACCTTTGCTGTGGCAGCAAAAGCTGGACGTTTGTCTTTTTTGCTCCAGAGAGCGCCGAAAGTGAAAAAAGGTGCTTTTGAGGATAGAGTGCTCAGGAAAGCAGAGAGGGCCAAATTGTCTGGGGCATTTGAAGGGGTTCCAGGAGGCAGTGAGGACCAGCATCACTTTTCCCCGCTGGCACCTTTGCTGTGGCAGCAAAAGCTGGACGTTTGTCTTTTTTGCTCCAGAGAGCGCCGAAAGTGAAAAAAGGTGCTTTTGAGGATAGAGTCCTCAGGAAAGCAGAGAGGGCCAAATTGTCTGGGGCATTTGAAGGGGTTCCAGGAGGCAGTGAGGACCAGCATCACTTTTCCCCGCTGGCACCTTTGCTGTGGCAGCAAAAGCTGGACGTTTGTCTTTTTTGCTCCAGAGAGCGCCGAAAGTGAAAAAAGGTGCTTTTGAGGATAGAGTCCTCAGGAAAGCAGAGAGGGCCAAATTGTCTGGGGCATTTGAAGGGGTTCCAGGAGGCAGTGAGGACCAGCATCACTTTTCCCCGCTGGCACCTTTGCTGTGGCAGCAAAAGCTGGACGTTTGTCTTTTTTGCTCCAGAAATCACCGAAAGTGAAAAAAGGTGCTTTTGAGGATAGAGTCCTCAGGAAAGCAGAGAGGGCCAAATTGTCTGGGGCATTTGAAGGGGTTCCAGGAGGCAGTGAGGACCAGCATCACTTTTCCCCGCTGGCGCCTTTGCTGTGGCAGCAAAAGCTGGACGTTTGTCTTTTTTGCTCCAGAGAGCGCCGAAAGTGAAAAAAGGTGCTTTTGAGGATAGAGTCCTCAGGAAAGCAGAGAGGGCCAAATTGTCTGGGGCATTTGAAGGGGTTCCAGGAGGCAGTGAGGACCAGCATCACTTTTCCCCGCTGGCACCTTTGCTGTGGCATCAAAAGCTGGACGTTTGTCTTTTTTGCTCCAGAGAGCGCCGAAAGTGAAAAAAGGTGCTTTTGAGGATAGAGTCCTCAGGAAAGCAGAGAGGGCCAAATTGTCTGGGGCATTTGAAGGGGTTCCAGGAGGCAGTGAGGACCAGCATCACTTTTCCCCGCTGGCACCTTTGCTGTGGCAGCAAAATCTGGACGTTTGTCTTTTTTGCTCCAGAGAGCGCCGAAAGTGAAAAAAGATGCTTTTGCGGATAGAGTGCGCAGGAAAGCAGAGAGGGCCAAATTGTCTGGGGCATTTGAAGGGGTTCCAGGAGGCAGTGAGAACCAGCATCACTTTTCCCCGCTGGCACTTTTGCTGTGGCAGCAAAAGCTGGACGTTTGTCTTTTTTGCTCCAGAGAGCGCCGAAAGTGAAAAAAGGTGCTTTTGAGGATAGAGTCCTCAGGAAAGCAGAGAGGGCCAAATTGTCTGGGGCATTTGAAGGGGTTCCAGGAGGCAGTGAGGACCAGCATCACTTTTCCCCTCTAGCACTTTTGCTGTGGCAGCAAAAGCTGGACGTTTGTCTTTTTTGCTCCAGAGAGCGCTGAAAGTGAAAAAAGTTGCTTTTGAGGATAAAGTCCTCAGGAAAGCAGAGAAGGCCAAATTGTCTGGGGCATTTGAAGGGGTTCCAGGAGGCAGTGAGAACCAGCATCACTTTTCCCCGCTGGCACCTTTGCTGTGGCAGCAAAAGCTGGACGTTTGTCTTTTTTGCTCCAGAGAGCGCCGAAAGTGAAAAAAGGTGCTTTTGCGGATAGAGTGCGCAGGAAAGCAGAGAGGGCCAAATTGTCTGGGGCATTTGAAGGGGTTCCAGGAGGCAGTGAGAACCAGCATCACTTTTCCCCGCTGGCACCTTTGCTGTGGCAGCAAAAGCTGGACGTTTGTCTTTTTTGCTCCAGAGAGCGCCGAAAGTGAAAAAAGTTGCTTTTGAGGATAGAGTCCTCAGGAAAGCAGAGAGGGCCAAATTGTCTGGGGCATTTGAAGGGGTTCCAGGAGGCAGTGAGGACCAGCATCACTTTTCCCCGCTGGCACCTTTGCTGTGGCAGCAAAAGCTGGACGTTTGTCTTTTTTGCTCCAGAGAGCGCCGAAAGTGAAAAAAGGTGCTTTTGAGGATAGAGTCCTCAGGAAAGCAGAGAGGGCCAAATTGTCTGGGGCATTTGAAGGGGTTCCAGGAGGCAGTGAGGACCAGCATCACTTTTCCCCGCTGGCACCTTTGCTGTGGCAGCAAAAGCTGGACGTTTGTCTTTTTTGCTCCAGAGAGCGCCGAAAGTGAAAAAAGGTGCTTTTGAGGATAGAGTCCTCAGGAAAGCAGAGAGGGCCAAATTGTCTGGGGCATTTGAAGGGGTTCCAGGAGGCAGTGACAACCAGCATCACTTTTCCCCGCTGGCACCTTTGCTGTGGCAGCAAAAGCTGGACGTTTGTCTTTTTTGCTCCAGAGAGCGCCGAAAGTGAAAAAAGGTGCTTTTGAGGATAAAGTCCTCAGGAAAGCAGAGAGGGCCAAATTGTCTGGGGCATTTGAAGGGGTTCCAGGAGGCAGTGAGGACCAGCATCACTTTTCCCCGCTGGCACCTTTGCTGTGGCAGCAAAAGCTGGACGTTTGTCTTTTTTGCTCCAGAGAGCGCCGAAAGTGAAAAAAGGTTCTTTTGCGGATAGAGTGCGCAGGAAAGCAGAGAGGGCCAAATTGTCTGGGGCATTTGAAGGGGTTCCAGGAGGCAGTGAGGACCAGCATCACTTTTCCCCGCTGGCACTTTTGCTGTGGCAGCAAAAGCTGGACGTTTGTCTTTTTTGCTCCAGAGAGCGCCGAAAGTGAAAAAAGGTGCTTTTGAGGATAGAGTCCTCAGGAAAGCAGAGAGGGCCAAATTGTCTGGGGCATTTGAAGGGGTTCCAGGAGGCAGTGAGGACCAGCATCACTTTTCCCCTCTAGCACTTTTGCTGTGGCAGCAAAAGCTGGACGTTTGTCTTTTTTGCTCCTGAGAGCGCCGAAAGTGAAAAAAGGTGCTTTTGAGGATAGAGTCCTCAGGAAAGCAGAGAGGGCCAAATTGTCTGGGGCATTTGAAGGGGTTCCAGGAGGCAGTGAGGACCAGCATCACTTTTCCCCACTGGCACCTTTGCTGTGGCAGCTAAAGCTGGACGTTTGTCTTTTTTGCTCCAGAGAGCGCCGAAAGTGAAAAAAGGTGCTTTTGACGATAGAGTCCTCAGGAAAGCAGAGAGGGCCAAATTGTCTGGGGCATTTGAAGGGGTTCCAGGAGGCAGTGACAACCAGCATCACTTTTCCCCGCTGGCACTTTTGCTGTGGCAGCAAAAGCTGGACGTTTGTCTTTTTTGCTCCAGAGAGCGCCGAAAGTGAAAAAAGGTGCTTTTGAGGATAGAGTCCTCAGGAAAGCAGAGAGGGCCAAATTGTCTGGGGCATTTGAAGGGGTTCCAGGAGGCAGTGAGGACCAGCATCACTTTTTCCCCGCTGGCACTTTTGCTGTGGCAGCAAAAGCTGGACGTTTGTCTTTTTTGCTCCAGAGAGCGCCGAAAGTGAAAAAAGGTGCTTTTGCGGATAGAGTCCTCAGGAAAGCAGAGAGGGCCAAATTGTCTGGGGCATTTGAAGGGGTTCCAGGAGGCAGTGAGGACCAGCATCACTTTTCCCCGCTGGCACCTTTGCTGTGGCAGCAAAAGCTGGACGTTTGTCTTTTTTGCTCCAGACAGCGCCGAAAGTGAAAAAAGATGCTTTTGCGGATAGAGTGCGCAGGAAAGCAGAGAGGGCCAAATTGTCTGGGGCATTTGAAGGGGTTCCAGGAGGCAGTGAGGACCAGCATCACTTTTCCCCGCTGGCACCTTTGCTGTGGCAGCAAAAGCTGGACGTTTGTCTTTTTTGCTCCAGAGAGTGCCGAAAGTGAAAAAAGGTGCTTTTGAGGATAGAGTCCTCAGGAAAGCAGAGAGGGCCAAATTGTCTGGGGCATTTGAAGGGGTTCCAGGAGGCAGTGAGGACCAGCATCACTTTTCCCCACTGGCACCTTTGCTGTGGCAGCTAAAGCTGGACGTTTGTCTTTTTTGCTCCAGAGAGCGCCGAAAGTGAAAAAAGGTGCTTTTGGGGATAGAGTCCTCAGGAAAGCAGAGAGGGCCAAATTGTCTGGGGCATTTGAAGGGGTTCCAGGAGGCAGTGACAACCAGCATCACTTTTCCCCGCTGGCACTTTTGCTGTGGCAGCAAAAGCTGGACGTTTGTCTTTTTTGCTCCAGAGAGCGCCGAAAGTGAAAAAAGGTGCTTTTGAGGATAGAGTGCTCAGGAAAGCAGAGAGGGCCAAATTGTCTGGGGCATTTGAAGGGGTTCCAGGAGGCAGTGAGAACCAGCATCACTTTTCCCCGCTGGCACTTTTGCTGTGGCAGCAAAAGCTGGACGTTTGTCTTTTTTGCTCCAGAGAGCGCCGAAAGTGAAAAAAGGTGCTTTTGCGGATAGAATCCTCAGGAAAGCAGAGAGGGCCAAATTGTCTGGGGCATTTGAAGGGGTTCCAGGAGGCAGTGAGGACCAGCATCACTTTTCCCCGCTGGCACCTTTGCTGTGGCAGCAAAAGCTGGACGTTTGTCTTTTTTGCTCCAGACAGCGCCGAAAGTGAAAAAAGATGCTTTTGCGGATAGAGTGCTCAGGAAAGCAGAGAGGGCCAAATTGTCTGGGGCATTTGAAGGGGTTCCAGGAGGCAGTGAGGACCAGCATCACTTTTCCCCGCTGGCACCTTTGCTGTGGCAGCAAAAGCTGGACGTTTGTCTTTTTTGCTCCAGAGAGTGCCGAAAGTGAAAAAAGGTGCTTTTGAGGATAGAGTCCTCAGGAAAGCAGAGAGGGCCAAATTGTCTGGGGCATTTGAAGGGGTTCCAGGAGGCAGTGAGGACCAGCATCACTTTTCCCCGCTGGCACCTTTGCTGTGGCAGCAAAATCTGGACGTTTGTCTTTTTTGCTCCAGAGAGCGCCGAAAGTGAAAAAAGGTGCTTTTGAGGATAGAGTCCTCAGGAAAGCAGAGAGGGCCAAATTGTCTGGGGCATTTGAAGGGGTTCCAGGAGGCAGTGAGGACCAGCATCACTTTTCCCCGCTGGCACCTTTGCTGTGGCAGCAAAGGCTGGACGTTTGTCTTTTTTGCTCCAGAGAGCGCCGAAAGTGAAAAAAGGTGCTTTTGAGGATAAAGTCCTCAGGAAAGCAGAGAGGGCCAAATTGTCTGAGGCATTTGAAGGGGTTCCAGGAGGCAGTGAGGAACAGCATCACTTTTCCCCGCTGGCACTTTTGCTGTGGCAGCAAAAGCTGGACGTTTGTCTTTTTTGCTCCAGAGAGCACCGAAAGTGAAAAAAGGTGCTTTTGAGGATAAAGTCCTCAGGAAAGCAGAGAGGGTCAAATTGTCTGGGGCATTTGAAGGGATTCCAGGAGGCAGTGAGGACCAGCATCACTTTTCCCCGCTGGCACCTTTGCTGTGGCAGCAAAAGCTGGACGTTTGTCTTTTTTGCTCCAGAGAGTGCCGAAAGTGAAAAAAGGTGCTTTTGAGGATAGAGTCCTCAGGAAAGCAGAGAGGGCCAAATTGTCTGGGGCATTTGAAGGGGTTCCAGGAGGCAGTGAGGACCAGCATCACTTTTCCCCGCTGGCACTTTTGCTGTGGCAGCAAAAGCTGGACGTTTGTCTTTTTTGCTCCAGAGAGCGCCGAAAGTGAAAAAAGGTGCTTTTGAGGATAGAGTGCTCAGGAAAGCAGAGAGGGCCAAATTGTCTGGGGCATTTGAAGGGGTTCCAGGAGGCAGTGAGGACCAGCATCACTTTTCCCCGCTGGCACCTTTGCTGTGGCAGCAAAAGCTGGACGTTTGTCTTTTTTGCTCCAGAGAGCGCCGAAAGTGAAAAAAGGTGCTTTTGAGGATAGAGTGCGCAGGAAAGCAGAGAGGGCCAAATTGTCTGGGGCATTTGAAGGGGTTCCAGGAGGCAGTGAGGACCAGCATCACTTTTCCCCGCTGGCACCTTTGCTGTGGCAGCAAAAGCTGGACGTTTGTCTTTTTTGCTCCAGACAGAGCCGAAAGTGAAAAAAAGGTGCTTTTGAGGATAAAGTCCTCAGGAAAGCAGAGAGGGCCAAATTGTCTGGGGCATTTGAAGGGGTTCCAGGAGGCAGTGAGGACCAGCATCACTTTTCCCCGCTGGCACCTTTGCTGTGGCAGCAAAATCTGGACGTTTGTCTTTTTTGCTCCAGAGAGCGTCGAAAGTGAAAAAAGGTGCTTTTGAGGATAGAGTCCTCAGGAAAGCAGAGAGGGCCAAATTGTCTGGGGCATTTGAAGGGGTTCCAGGAGGCAGTGAGAACCAGCATCACTTTTCCCCGCTGGCACTTTTGCTGTGGCAGCAAAAGCTGGACGTTTGTCTTTTTTGCTCCAGACAGCGCCGAAAGTGAAAAAAGGTGCTTTTGAGGATAGAGTCCTCAGGAAAGCAGAGAGGGCCAAATTGTCTGGGGCATTTGAAGGGGTTCCAGGAGGCAGTGAGGACCAGCATCACTTTTCCCCGCTGGCACCTTTGCTGTGGCAGCAAAAGGTGGACGTTTTTCTTTTTTGCTCCAGAGAGCGCCGAAAGTGAAAAAAGGTGCTTTTGACGATAGAGTCCTCAGGAAAGCAGAGAGGGCCAAATTGTCTGGGGCATTTGAAGGGGTTCCAGGCGGCAGTGAGGACCAGCATCACTTTTCCCCGCTGGCACCTTTGCTGTGGCAACAAAAGTTGGACGTTTGTCTTTTTTGCTCCAGAGAGCGCCGAAAGTGAAAAAAGGTGCTTTTGAGGATAGAGTCCTCAGGAAAGCAGAGAGGGCCAAATTGTCTGAGGCATTTGAAGGGGTTCCAGGCGGCAGTGAGGACCAGCATCACTTTTCCCCGCTGGCACCTTTGCTGTGGCAATAAAAGGTGGACGTTTGTCTTTTTTGCTCCAGAGAGCGCCGAAAGTGAAAAAAGGTGCTTTTGAGAATAAAGTCCTCAGGAAAGCAGAGAGGGCCAAATTGTCTGGGGCATTTGAAGGGATTCCAGGATGCAGTGAGGACCAGCATCACTTTTCCCCGCTGGTACCTTTGCTGTGGCAGCAAAAGCTGGACGTTTGTCTTTTTTGCTCCAGACAGCGCCGAAAGTGAAAAAAGGTGCTTTTGAGGATAGAGTCCTCAGGAAAGCAGAGAGGGCCAAATTGTCTGGGGCATTTGAAGGGGTTCCAGAAGGCAGTGAGGACCAGCATCACTTTTCCCCGCTGGCACCTTTGCTGTGGCAGCAAAAGCTGGACGTTTGTCTTTTTTGCTCCAGAGAGCGCCGAAAGTGAAAAAAGGTGCTTTTGAGGATAGAGTGCGCAGGAAAGCAGAGAGGGCCAAATTGTCTGGGGCATTTGAAGGGGTTCCAGGAGGCAGTGAGGACCAGCATCACTTTTCCCCGCTGGCACCTTTGCTGTGGCAGCAAAAGCTGGACGTTTGTCTTTTTTGCTCCAGACAGAGCCGAAAGTGAAAAAAAGGTGCTTTTGAGGATAAAGTCCTCAGGAAAGCAGAGAGGGCCAAATTGTCTGGGGCATTTGAAGGGGTTCCAGGAGGCAGTGAGGACCAGCATCACTTTTCCCCGCTGGCACCTTTGCTGTGGCAGCAAAATCTGGACGTTTGTCTTTTTTGCTCCAGAGAGCGTCGAAAGTGAAAAAAGGTGCTTTTGAGGATAGAGTCCTCAGGAAAGCAGAGAGGGCCAAATTGTCTGGGGCATTTGAAGGGGTTCCAGGAGGCAGTGAGAACCAGCATCACTTTTCCCCGCTGGCACTTTTGCTGTGGCAGCAAAAGCTGGACGTTTGTCTTTTTTGCTCCAGACAGCGCCGAAAGTGAAAAAAGGTGCTTTTGACGATAGAGTCCTCAGGAAAGCAGAGAGGGCCAAATTGTCTGGGGCATTTGAAGGGGTTCCAGGAGGCAGTGAGGACCAGCATCACTTTTCCCCGCTGGCACCTTTGCTGTGGCAGCAAAAGGTGGACGTTTGTCTTTTTTGCTCCAGAGAGCGCCGAAAGTGAAAAAAGGTGCTTTTGAGGATAGAGTCCTCAGGAAAGCAGAGAGGGCCAAATTGTCTGGGGCATTTGAAGGGGTTCCAGGAGGCAGTGAGGACCATCATCACTTTTCCCCGCTGGCACCTTTGCTGTGGCAGCAAAAGCTGGACGTTTGTCTTTTTTGCTCCAGAGAGCGCCGAAAGTGAAAAAAGGTGCTTTTGAGGATAGAATCCTCAGGAAAGCAGAGAGGGCCAAATTGTCTGGGGCATTTGAAGGGGTTCCAGGAGGCAGTGAGGACCAGCATCACTTTTCCCCGCTGGCACCTTTGCTGTGGCAGCAAAAGCTGGACGTTTGTCTTTTTTGCTCCAGAGAGCGCCGAAAGTGTAAAAAGGTGCTTTTGAGGATAGAGTCCTCAGGAAAGCAGAGAGGGCCAAATTGTCTGGGGCATTTGAAGGGGTTCCAGGAGGCAGTGAGGACCAGCATCACTTTTCCCCACTGCCACCTTTGATGTGGCAGCAAAAGCTGCACGTTTGTCTTTTTTGCTCCAGAGAGCGCCAAAAGTGAAAAAAGGTGCTTTTGAGGATAGAGTCCTCAGGAAAGCAGAGAGGGCCAAATTGTCTGGGGCATTTGAAGGGGTTCCAGGAGGCAGTGAGGACCAGCATCACTTTTCCCCGCTGGCACCTTTGCTGTGGCACCAAAAGCTGGATGTTTGTCTTTTTTGCTCCAGAGAGCGCCGAAAGTGAAAAAAGGTGCTTTTGACGATAGAGTCCTCAGGAAAGCAGAGAGGGCCAAATTGTCTGGGGCATTTGAAGGGGTTCCAGGAGGCAGTGAGGACCAGCATCACTTTTCCCCACTGCCACCTTTGATGTGGCAGCAAAAGCTGGACGTTTGTCTTTTTTGCTCCAGAGAGCGCCAAAAGTGAAAAAAGGTGCTTTTGAGGATAGAGTCCTCAGGAAAGCAGAGAGGGCCAAATTGTCTGGGGCATTTGAAGGGGTTCCAGGAGGCAGTGAGGACCAGCATCACTTTTCCCCGCTGGCACCTTTGCTGTGGCAGCAAAAGCTGGACGTTTGTCTTTTTTGCTCCAGACAGCGCCGAAAGTGAAAAAAGGTGCTTTTGAGGATAGAGTCCTCAGGAAAGCAGAGAGGGCCAAATTGTCTGGGGCATTTGAAGGGGTTCCAGGAGGCAGTGAGGACCAGCATCACTTTTCCCCGCTGGCACCTTTGCTGTGGCAGCAAAATCTGGACGTTTGTCTTTTTTGCTCCAGAGAGCGCCGAAAGTGAAAAAAGGTGCTTTTGAGGATAGAGTCCTCAGGAAAGCAGAGAGGGCCAAATTGTCTGGGGCATTTGAAGGGGTTCCAGGAGGCAGTGAGGACCAGCATCACTTTTCCCCGCTGGCACCTTTGCTGTGGCAGCAAAATCTGGACGTTTGTCTTTTTTGCTCCAGAGAGCGCCGAAAGTGAAAAAAGGTGCTTTTGAGGATAAAGTCCTCAGGAAAGCAGAGAGGGCCAAATTGTCTGAGGCATTTGAAGGGGTTCCAGGCGGCAGTGAGGACCAGCATCACTTTTCCCCGCTGGCACTTTTGCTGTGGCAGCAAAAGCTGGACGTTTGTCTTTTTTGCTCCAGAGAGCGCCGAAAGTGAAAAAAGGTGCTTTTGAGGATAAAGTCCTCAGGAAAGCAGAGAGGGTCAAATTGTCTGGGGCATTTGAAGGGATTCCAGGAGGCAGTGAGGACCAGCATCACTTTTCCCCGCTGGCACGTTTGCTGTGGCAGCAAAAGCTGGACGTTTGTCTTTTTTGATCCAGACAGCGCCGAAAGTGAAAAAAGATGCTTTTGCGGATAGAGTGCGCAGGAAAGCAGAGAAGGCCAAATTGTCTGGGGCATTTGAAGGGGTTCCAGGAGGCAGTGAGGACCAGCATCACTTTTCCCCGCTGGCACCTTTGCTGTGGCAGCAAAAGCTGGACGTTTGTCTTTTTTGCTCCAGAGAGTGCCGAAAGTGAAAAAAGGTGCTTTTGAGGATAGAGTCCTCAGGAAAGCAGAGAGGGCCAAATTGTCTGGGGCATTTGAAGGGGTTCCAGGAGGCAGTGAGGAACAGCATCACTTTTCCCCGCTGGCACTTTTGCTGTGGCAGCAAAAGCTGGACGTTTGTCTTTTTTGCTCCAGAGAGCGCCGAAAGTGAAAAAAGGTGCTTTTGCGGATAAAGTCCTCAGGAAAGCAGAGAGGGCCAAATTGTCTGGGGCATTTGAAGGGGTTCCAGGAGGCAGTGAGGACCAGCATCACTTTTCCCCGCTGGCACCTTTGCTGTGGCAGCAAAAGCTGGACGTTTGTCTTTTTTGCTCCAGAGAGCGCCGAAAGTGAAAAAAGATGCTTTTGCGGATAGAGTGCGCAGGAAAGCAGAGAGGGCCAAATTGTCTGGGGCATTTGAAGGGGTTCCAGGAGGCAGTGAGAACCAGCATCACTTTTCCCCGCTGGCACTTTTGCTGTGGCAGCAAAGGCTGGACGTTTGTCTTTTTTGCTCCAGAGAGCGCCGAAAGTGAAAAAAGGTGCTTTTGAGGATAGAGTCCTCAGGAAAGCAGAGAGGGCCAAATTGTCTGGGGCATTTGAAGGGGTTCCAGGAGGCAGTGAGGACCAGCATCACTTTTCCCCGCTGGCACCTTTGCTGTGGCAGCAAAAGCTGGACGTTTGTCTTTTTTGCTCCAGAGAGCGCCGAAAGTGAAAAAAGGTGCTTTTGAGGATAAAGTCCTCAGGAAAGCAGAGAGGGCCAAATTGTCTGGGGCATTTGAAGGGGTTCCAGGAAGCAGTGAGAACCAGCATCACTTTTCCTCCCTGGCCCCTTTGCTGTGGCAGCAAAAGCTGGACGTTTGTCTTTTTTGCTCCAGAGAGCGCCGGAAGTGAAAAAAGGTGCTTTTGAGGATAGAGTCTTCAGGAAAGCAGAGAGGGCCAAATTGTCTGGGGCATTTGAAGGGGTTCCAGGAGGCAGTGAGAACCAGCATCACTTTTCCCCGCTGGCACCTTTGCTGTGGCAGCAAAAGCTGGACGTTTGTCTTTTTTGCTCCAGAGTGTGCCGAAAGTGAAAAAAGGTGCTTTTGAGGATAGAGTGCTCAGGAAAGCAGAGAGGGCCAAATTGTCTGGGGCATTTGAAGGGGTTCCAGGAGGCAGTGAGGACCAGCATCACTTTTCCCCGCTGGCACCTTTGCTGTGGCAGCAAAATCTGGACGTTTGTCTTTTTTGCTCCAGAGAGCGCCGAAAGTGAAAAAAGGTGCTTTTGAGGATAGAGTCCTCAGGAAAGCAGAGAGGGCCAAATTGTCTGGGGCATTTGAAGGGGTTCCAGGAGGCAGTGAGGACCAGCATCACTTTTCCCCGCTGGCACCTTTGCTGTGGCAGCAAAAGCTGGACGTTTGTCTTTTTTGCTCCAGAGAGTGCCGAAAGTGAAAAAAGGTGCTTTTGAGGATAAAGTCCTCAGGAAAGCAGAGAGGGCCAAATTGTCTGGGGCATTTGAAGGGGTTCCAGGCGGCAGTGAGGACCAGCATCACTTTTCCCCGCTGGCACCTTTGCTGTGGCAGCAAAAGCTGGACGTTTGTCTTTTTTGCTCCAGAGAGCGCCGAAAGTGAAAAAAGGTGCTTTTGAGGATAGAGTGCGCAGGAAAGCAGAGAGGGCCAAATTGTCTGGGGCATTTGAAGGGGTTCCAGAAGGCAGTGAGGACCAGCATCACTTTTCCCCGCTGGCACCTTTGCTGTGGCAGCAAAAGCTGGACGTTTGTCTTTTTTGCTCCAGAGATCGCCGAAAGTGAAAAAAGGTGCTTTTGAGGATAGAGTCCTCAGGAAAGCAGAGAGGGCCAAATTGTCTGGGGCATTTGAAGGGGTTCCAGGAGGCAGTGAGGACCAGCATCACTTTTCCCCGCTGGCACCTTTGCTGTGGCAGCAAAAGCTGGACGTTTGTCTTTTTTGCTCCAGACAGCGCCGAAAGTGAAAAAAAGGTGCTTTTGAGGATAAAGTCCTCAGGAAAGCAGAGAGGGCCAAATTGTCTGGGGCATTTGAAGGGGTTCCAGGAGGCAGTGAGGACCAGCATCACTTTTCCCCGCTGGCGCCTTTGCTGTGGCAGCAAAAGCTGGACGTTTGTCTTTTTTGCTCCAGACAGCGCCGAAAGTGAAAAAAGGTGCTTTTGAGGATAGAGTCCTCAGGAAAGCAGAGAGGGCCAAATTGTCTGGGGCATTTGAAGGGGTTCCAGGAGGCAGTGAGGACCAGCATCACTTTTCCCCGCTGGCACCTTTGCTGTGGCAGCAAAAGGTGGACGTTTGTCTTTTTTGCTCCAGAGAGCGCCGAAAGTGAAAAAAGGTGCTTTTGACGATAGAGTCCTCAGGAAAGCAGAGAGGGCCAAATTGTCTGGGGCATTTGAAGGGGTTCCAGGAGGCAGTGAGGACCATCATCACTTTTCCCCGCTGGCACCTTTGCTGTGGCAGCAAAAGCTGGACGTTTGTCTTTTTTGCTCCAGAGAGCGCCGAAAGTGAAAAAAGGTGCTTTTGAGGATAGAATCCTCAGGAAAGCAGAGAGGGCCAAATTGTCTGGGGCATTTGAAGGGGTTCCAGGAGGCAGTGAGGACCAGCATCACTTTTCCCCGCTGGCACCTTTGCTGTGGCAGCAAAAGCTGGACGTTTGTCTTTTTTGCTCCAGAGAGCGCCGAAAGTGTAAAAAGGTGCTTTTGAGGATAGAGTCCTCAGGAAAGCAGAGAGGGCCAAATTGTCTGGGGCATTTGAAGGGGTTCCAGGAGGCAGTGAGGACCAGCATCACTTTTCCCCACTGCCACCTTTGATGTGGCAGCAAAAGCTGCACGTTTGTCTTTTTTGCTCCAGAGAGCGCCAAAAGTGAAAAAAGGTGCTTTTGAGGATAGAGTCCTCAGGAAAGCAGAGAGGGCCAAATTGTCTGGGGCATTTGAAGGGGTTCCAGGAGGCAGTGAGGACCAGCATCACTTTTCCCCGCTGGCACCTTTGCTGTGGCAGCAAAACGTGGACGTTTGTCTTTTTTGCTCCAGAGAGCGCCGAAAGTGAAAAAAGGTGCTTTTGAGGATAAAGTCCTCAGGAAAGCAGAGAGGGCCAAATTGTCTGGGGCATTTGAAGGGGTTCCAGGAGGCAGTGAGGACCAGCATCACTTTTCCCCGCTGGCACCTTTGCTGTGGCAGCAAAAGCTGGACGTTTGTCTTTTTTGCTCCAGAGAGCGCCGAAAGTGAAAAAAGGTGCTTTTGAGGATAGAGTCCTCAGGAAAGCAGAGAGGGCCAAATTGTCTGGGGCATTTGAAGGGGTTCCAGGAGGCAGTGAGGACCAGCATCACTTTTCCCCGCTGGCACCTTTGCTGTGGCAGCAAAAGCTGGACGTTTGTCTTTTTTGCTCCAGACAGCGCCGAAAGTGAAAAAAGGTGCTTTTGAGGATAGAGTCCTCAGGAAAGCAGAGAGGGCCAAATTGTCTGGGGCATTTGAAGGGGTTCCAGGAGGCAGTGACAACCAGCATCACTTTTCCCCGCTGGCACCTTTGCTGTGGCAGCAAAAGCTGGACGTTTGTCTTTTTTGCTCCAGAGAGCGCCGAAAGTGAAAAAAGGTGCTTTTGAGGATAGAGTCCTCAGGAAAGCAGAGAGGGCCAAATTGTCTGGGGCATTTGAAGGGGTTCCAGGAGGCAGTGAGGACCAGCATTACTTTTCCCCGCTGGCACCTTTGCTGTGGCAGCAAAAGCTGGACGTTTGTCTTTTTTGCTCCAGACAGCGCCGAAAGTGAAAAAAGGTGCTTTTGAGGATAGAGTCCTCAGGAAAGCAGAGAGGGCCAAATTGTCTGGGGCATTTGAAAGGGTTCCAGGAGGCAGTGAGGACCAGCATCACTTTTCCCCGCTGGCACCTTTGCTGTGGCAGCAAAAGCTGGACGTTTGTCTTTTTTGCTCCAGAGAGCGCCGAAAGTGAAAAAAGGTGCTTTAGAGGATAAAGTCCTCAGGAAAGCAGAGAGGGCCAAATTGTCTGGGGGATTTGAAGGGGTTCCAGGAGGCAGTGAGGACCAGCATCACTTTTCCCCGCTGGCACCTTTGCTGTGGCAGCAAAAGCTGGACGTTTGTCTTTTTTGCTCCAGACAGCGCCGAAAGTGAAAAAAGGTGCTTTTGAGGATAGAGTCCTCAGGAAAGCAGAGAGGGCCAAATTGTCTGGGGCATTTGAAGGGGTTCCAGGAGGCAGTGAGGACCAGCATCACTTTTCCCCGCTGGCACCTTTGCTGTGGCAGCAAAAGCTGGACGTTTGTCTTTTTTGCTCCAGAGAGCGCCGAAAGTGAAAAAAGTTGATTTTGAGGATAGAGTCCTCAGGAAAGCAGAGAGGGCCAAATTGTCTGGGGCATTTGAAGGGGTTCCAGGAGGCAGTGAGAACCAGCATCACTTTTCCGAGCTGGCACTTTTGCTGTGGCAGCAAAAGCTGGACGTTTGTCTTTTTTGCTCCAGAGAGCGCCGAAAGTGAAAAAAGGTGCTTTTGAGGATAGAGTCCTCAGGAAAGCAGAGAGGGCCAAATTGTCTGGGGCATTTGAAGGGGTTCCAGGAGGCAGTGAGGACCAGCATCACTTTTCCCCGCTGGCACCTTTGCTGTGGCAGCAAAAGCTGGACGTTTGTCTTTTTTGCTCCAGAAATCACCGAAAGTGAAAAAAGGTGCTTTTGAGGATAGAGTCCTCAGGAAATCAGAGAGGGCCAAATTGTCTGGGGCATTTGAAGGGGTTCCAGGAGGCAGTGAGGACCAGCATCACTTTTCCCCTCTAGCACTTTTGCTGTGGCAGCAAAAGCTGGACGTTTGTCTTTTTTGCTCCAGAGAGCGCCGAAAGTGAAAAAAGGTGCTTTTGAGGATAGAGTCCTCAGGAAAGCAGAGAGGGCCAAATTGTCTGGGGCATTTGAAGGGGTTCCAGGAGGCAGTGAGGACCAGCATCACTTTTCCCCGCTGGCACCTTTGCTGTGGCAGCAAAGGCTGGACGTTTGTCTTTTTTGCTCCAGAGAGCGCCTAAAGTGAAAAAAGGTGCTTTTGAGGATAGAGTGCTCAGGAAAGCAGAGAGGGCCAAATTGTCTGGGGCATTTGAAGGGGTTCCAGGAGGCAGTGAGGACCAGCATCACTTTTCCCCGCTGGCACCTTTGCTGTGGCAGCAAAAGCTGGACGTTTGTCTTTTTTGCTCCAGACAGCGCCGAAAGTGAAAAAAGGTGCTTTTGAGGATAGAGTCCTCAGGAAAGCAGAGAGGGCCAAAATGTCTGGGGCATTTGAAGGGGTTCCAGGAGGCAGTGAGGACCAGCATCACTTTTCCCCGCTGGCACCTTTGCTGTGGCAGCAAAAGCTGGACGTTTGTCTTTTTTGCTCCAGAGAGCGCCGAAAGTGAAAAAAGGTGCTTTTGAGGATAGAGTCCTCAGGAAAGCAGAGAGGGCCAAATTGTCTGGGGCATTTGAAGGGGTTCCAGGAGGCAGTGAGGACCAGCATCACTTTTCCCCTCTAGCACTTTTGCTGTGGCAGCAAAAGCTGGACGTTTGTCTTTTTTGCTCCAGAGAGCGCCGAAAGTGAAAAAAGGTGCTTTTGAGGATAGAGTCCTCAGGAAAGCAGAGAGGGCCAAATTGTCTGGGGCATTTGAAGGGGTTCCAGGAGGCAGTGAGGACCAGCATCACTTTTCCCCGCTGGCACCTTTGCTGTGGCAGCAAAGGCTGGACGTTTGTCTTTTTTGCTCCAGAGAGCGCCTAAAGTGAAAAAAGGTGCTTTTGAGGATAGAGTGCTCAGGAAAGCAGAGAGGGCCAAATTGTCTGGGGCATTTGAAGGGGTTCCAGGAGGCAGTGAGGACCAGCATCACTTTTCCCCGCTGGCACCTTTGCTGTGGCAGCAAAAGCTGGACGTTTGTCTTTTTTGCTCCAGACAGCGCCGAAAGTGAAAAAAGGTGCTTTTGAGGATAGAGTCCTCAGGAAAGCAGAGAGGGCCAAAATGTCTGGGGCATTTGAAGGGGTTCCAGGAGGCAGTGAGGACCAGCATCACTTTTCCCCGCTGGCACCTTTGCTGTGGCAGCAAAAGCTGGACGTTTGTCTTTTTTGCTCCAGAGAGCGCCGAAAGTGAAAAAAGGTGCTTTTGAGGATAGAGTCCTCAGGAAAGCAGAGAGGGCCAAATTGTCTGGGGCATTTGAAGGGGTTCCAGGAGGCAGTGAGAACCAGCATCACTTTTCCCCGCTGGCACTTTTGCTGTGGCAGCAAAAGCTGGACGTTTGTCTTTTTTGCTCCAGAGAGCGCCGAAAGTGAAAAAAGGTGCTTTTGAGGATAGAGTCCTCAGGAAAGCAGAGAGGGCCAAATTGTCTGGGGCATTTGAAGGGGTTCCAGGAGGCAGTGAGGACCAGCATCACTTTTCCCCGCTGGCACTTTTGCTGTGGCAGCAAAAGCTGGACGTTTGTCTTTTTTGCTCCAGAGAGCGCCGAAAGTGAAAAAAGGTGCTTTTGCGGATAGAGTGCGCAGGAGAGCAGAGAGGGCCAAATTGTCTGGGGCATTTGAAGGGGTTCCAGGAGGCAGTGAGAACCAGCATCACTTTTCCCCACTGGCACCTTTGCTGTGGCAGCAAAAGTTGGACGTTTGTCTTTTTTGCTCCAGAGAGCGCCGAAAGTGAAAAAAGGTGCTTTTGAGGATAAAGTCCTCAGGAAAGCAGAGAGGGCCAAATTGTCTGGGGCATTTGAAGGGGTTCCAGGAGGCAGTGAGGACCAGCATCACTTTTCCCCGCTGGCACCTTTGCTGTGGCAGCAAAAGCTGGACGTTTGTCTTTTTTGCTCCAGAGAGCGCCGAAAGTGAAAAAAGGTGCTTTTGAGGACAGAGTCCTCAGGAAAGCAGAGAGGGCCAAATTGTCTGGGGCATTTGAAGGGGTTCCAGGAGGCAGTGAGGACCAGCATCACTTTTCCCCACTGCCACCTTTGCTGTGGCAGCAAAAGCTGGACGTTTGTCTTTTTTGCTCCAGACAGCGCCGAAAGTGAAAAAAGGTGCTTTTGACGATAGAGTCCTCAGGAGAGCAGAGAGGGCGAAATTGTCTGGGGCATTTGAAGGGGTTCCAGGAGGCAGTGAGGACCAGCATTACTTTTCCCCGCTGGCACCTTTGCTGTGGCAGCAAAAGCTGGACGTTTGTCTTTTTTGCTCCAGAGAGCGCCGAAAGTGAAAAAAGGTGCTTTTGAGGATAGAGTCGTCAGGAAAGCAGAGAGGGCCAAATTGTCTGGGGCATTTGAAAGGGTTCCAGGAGGCAGTGAGGACCAGCATCACTTTTCCCCGCTGGCACCTTTGCTGTGGCAGCAAAAGCTGGACGTTTGTCTTTTTTGCTCCAGACAGCGCCGAAAGTGAAAAAAGGTGCTTTTGAGGATAAAGTCCTCAGGAAAGCAGAGAGGGCCAAATTGTCTGGGGGATTTGAAGGGGTTCCAGGAGGCAGTGAGGACCAGCATCACTTTTCCCCGCTGGCACCTTTGCTGTGGCAGCAAAAGCTGGACGTTTGTCTTTTTTGCTCCAGACAGCGCCGAAAGTGAAAAAAGGTGCTTTTGAGGATAGAGTCCTCAGGAAAGCAGAGAGGGCCAAATTGTCTGGGGCATTTGAAGGCGTTCCAGGAGGCAGTGAGGACCAGCATCACTTTTCCCCGCTGGCACCTTTGCTGTGGCAGCAAAAGCTGGACGTTTGTCTTTTTTGCTCCAGAGAGCGCCGAAAGTGAAAAAAGTTGATTTTGAGGATAGAGTCCTCAGGAAAGCAGAGAGGGCCAAATTGTCTGGGGCATTTGAAGGGGTTCCAGGAGGCAGTGAGAACCAGCATCACTTTTCCGAGCTGGCACTTTTGCTGTGGCAGCAAAAGCTGGACGTTTGTCTTTTTTGCTCCAGAGAGCGCCGAAAGTGAAAAAAGGTGCTTTTGAGGATAGAGTCCTCAGGAAAGCAGAGAGGGCCAAATTGTCTGGGGCATTTGAAGGGGTTCCAGGAGGCAGTGAGGACCAGCATCACTTTTCCCCGCTGGCACCTTTGCTGTGGCAGCAAAAGCTGGACGTTTGTCTTTTTTGCTCCAGAAATCACCGAAAGTGAAAAAAGGTGCTTTTGAGGATAGAGTCCTCAGGAAATCAGAGAGGGCCAAATTGTCTGGGGCATTTGAAGGGGTTCCAGGAGGCAGTGAGGACCAGCATCACTTTTCCCCTCTAGCACTTTTGCTGTGGCAGCAAAAGCTGGACGTTTGTCTTTTTTGCTCCAGAGAGCGCCGAAAGTGAAAAAAGGTGCTTTTGAGGATAGAGTCCTCAGGAAAGCAGAGAGGGCCAAATTGTCTGGGGCATTTGAAGGGGTTCCAGGAGGCAGTGAGGACCAGCATCACTTTTCCCCGCTGGCACCTTTGCTGTGGCAGCAAAGGCTGGACGTTTGTCTTTTTTGCTCCAGAGAGCGCCTAAAGTGAAAAAAGGTGCTTTTGAGGATAGAGTGCTCAGGAAAGCAGAGAGGGCCAAATTGTCTGGGGCATTTGAAGGGGTTCCAGGAGGCAGTGAGGACCAGCATCACTTTTCCCCGCTGGCACCTTTGCTGTGGCAGCAAAAGCTGGACGTTTGTCTTTTTTGCTCCAGACAGCGCCGAAAGTGAAAAAAGGTGCTTTTGAGGATAGAGTCCTCAGGAAAGCAGAGAGGGCCAAATTGTCTGGGGCATTTGAAGGGGTTCCAGGAGGCAGTGAGGACCAGCATCACTTTTCCCCGCTGGCACCTTTGCTGTGGCAGCAAAAGCTGGACGTTTGTCTTTTTTGCTCCAGAGAGCGCCGAAAGTGAAAAAAGGTGCTTTTGAGGATAAAGTCCTCAGGAAAGCAGAGAGGGCCAAATTGTCTGGGGCATTTGAAGGGGTTCCAGGAGGCAGTGAGAGCCAGCATCACTTTTCCCCGCTGGCACCTTTGCTGTGGCAGCAAAAGCTGGACGTTTGTCTTTTTTGCTCCAGAGAGCGCCGAAAGTGAAAAAAGGTGCTTTTGAGGATAGAGTCCTCAGGAAAGCAGAGAGGGCCAAATTGTCTGGGGCATTTGAAGGGGTTCCAGGAGGCAGTGAGGACCAGCATCACTTTTCCACGCTGGCACCTTTGCTGTGGCAGCTAAAGCTGGACGTTTGTCTTTTTTGCTCCAGAGAGCGCCGAAAGTGAAAAAAGGTGCTTTTGAGGATAGAGTCCTCAGGAAAGCAGAGAGGGCCAAATTGTCTGGGGCATTTGAAGGGGTTCCAGGAGGCAGTGACAACCAGCATCACTTTTCCCCGCTGGCACTTTTGCTGTGGCAGCAAAAGCTGGACGTTTGTCTTTTTTGCTCCAGAGAGCGCCGAAAGTGAAAAAAGGTGCTTTTGAGGATAGAGTCCTCAGGAAAGCAGAGAGGGCCAAACTGTCTGGGGCATTTGAAGGGGTTCCAGGAGGCAGTGAGGACCAGCATCACTTTTCCCCGCTGGCACCTTTGCTGTGGCAGCAAAAGCTGGACGTTTGTCTTTTTTGCTCCAGAGAGCGCCGAAAGTGAAAAAAGATGCTTTTGCGGATAGAGTGCGCAGGAAAGCAGAGAGGGCCAAATTGTCTGGGGCATTTGAAGGGGTTCCAGGAGGCAGTGAGAACCAGCATCACTTTTCCCCGCTGGCACCTTTGCTGTGGCAGCAAAAGCTGGACGTTTGTCTTTTTTGCTCCAGAGAGCGCCGAAAGTGAAAAAAGGTGCTTTTGAGGATAGAGTCCTCAGGAAAGCAGAGAGGGCCAAATTGTCTGGGGCATTTGAAGGGGTTCCAGGAGGCAGTGAGAACCAGCATCACTTTTCCCCGCTGGCACTTTTGCTGTGGCAGCAAAAGCTGGACGTTTGTCTTTTTTGCTCCAGAGAGCGCCGAAAGTGAAAAAAGGTGCTTTTGAGGATAGAGTCCTCAGGAAAGCAGAGAGGGCCAAATTGTCTGGGGCATTTGAAGGGGTTCCAGGAGGCAGTGAGGACCAGCATCACTTTTCCCCGCTGGCACTTTTGCTGTGGCAGCAAAAGCTGGACGTTTGTCTTTTTTGCTCCAGAGAGCGCCGAAAGTGAAAAAAGGTGCTTTTGCGGATAGAGTGCGCAGGAGAGCAGAGAGGGCCAAATTGTCTGGGGCATTTGAAGGGGTTCCAGGAGGCAGTGAGAACCAGCATCACTTTTCCCCACTGGCACCTTTGCTGTGGCAGCAAAAGTTGGACGTTTGTCTTTTTTGCTCCAGAGAGCGCCGAAAGTGAAAAAAGGTGCTTTTGAGGATAAAGTCCTCAGGAAAGCAGAGAGGGCCAAATTGTCTGGGGCATTTGAAGGGGTTCCAGGAGGCAGTGAGGACCAGCATCACTTTTCCCCGCTGGCACCTTTGCTGTGGCAGCAAAAGCTGGACGTTTGTCTTTTTTGCTCCAGAGAGCGCCGAAAGTGAAAAAAGGTGCTTTTGAGGATAGAGTCCTCAGGAAAGCAGAGAGGGCCAAATTGTCTGGGGCATTTGAAGGGGTTCCAGGAGGCAGTGAGGACCAGCATCACTTTTCCCCACTGCCACCTTTGCTGTGGCAGCAAAAGCTGGACGTTTGTCTTTTTTGCTCCAGACAGCGCCGAAAGTGAAAAAAGGTGCTTTTGACGATAGAGTCCTCAGGAGAGCAGAGAGGGCGAAATTGTCTGGGGCATTTGAAGGGGTTCCAGGAGGCAGTGAGGACCAGCATTACTTTTCCCCGCTGGCACCTTTGCTGTGGCAGCAAAAGCTGGACGTTTGTCTTTTTTGCTCCAGAGAGCGCCGAAAGTGAAAAAAGGTGCTTTTGAGGATAGAGTCGTCAGGAAAGCAGAGAGGGCCAAATTGTCTGGGGCATTTGAAAGGGTTCCAGGAGGCAGTGAGGACCAGCATCACTTTTCCCCGCTGGCACCTTTGCTGTGGCAGCAAAAGCTGGACGTTTGTCTTTTTTGCTCCAGACAGCGCCGAAAGTGAAAAAAGGTGCTTTTGAGGATAAAGTCCTCAGGAAAGCAGAGAGGGCCAAATTGTCTGGGGGATTTGAAGGGGTTCCAGGAGGCAGTGAGGACCAGCATCACTTTTCCCCGCTGGCACCTTTGCTGTGGCAGCAAAAGCTGGACGTTTGTCTTTTTTGCTCCAGACAGCGCCGAAAGTGAAAAAAGGTGCTTTTGAGGATAGAGTCCTCAGGAAAGCAGAGAGGGCCAAATTGTCTGGGGCATTTGAAGGGGTTCCAGGAGGCAGTGAGGACCAGCATCACTTTTCCCCGCTGGCACCTTTGCTGTGGCAGCAAAAGCTAGACGTTTGTCTTTTTTGCTCCAGAGAGCGCCGAAAGTGAAAAAAGTTGATTTTGAGGATAGAGTCCTCAGGAAAGCAGAGAGGGCCAAATTGTCTGGGGCATTTGAAGGGGTTCCAGGAGGCAGTGAGAACCAGCATCACTTTTCCGAGCTGGCACTTTTGCTGTGGCAGCAAAAGCTGGACGTTTGTCTTTTTTGCTCCAGAGAGCGCCGAAAGTGAAAAAAGGTGCTTTTGAGGATAGAGTCCTCAGGAAAGCAGAGAGGGCCAAATTGTCTGGGGCATTTGAAGGGGTTCCAGGAGGCAGTGAGGACCAGCATCACTTTTCCCCGCTGGCACCTTTGCTGTGGCAGCAAAAGCTGGACGTTTGTCTTTTTTGCTCCAGAAATCACCGAAAGTGAAAAAAGGTGCTTTTGAGGATAGAGTCCTCAGGAAATCAGAGAGGGCCAAATTGTCTGGGGCATTTGAAGGGGTTCCAGGAGGCAGTGAGGACCAGCATCACTTTTCCCCTCTAGCACTTTTGCTGTGGCAGCAAAAGCTGGACGTTTGTCTTTTTTGCTCCAGAGAGCGCCGAAAGTGAAAAAAGGTGCTTTTGAGGATAGAGTCCTCAGGAAAGCAGAGAGGGCCAAATTGTCTGGGGCATTTGAAGGGGTTCCAGGAGGCAGTGAGGACCAGCATCACTTTTCCCCGCTGGCACCTTTGCTGTGGCAGCAAAAGCTGGACGTTTGTCTTTTTTGCTCCAGAGAGCGCCTAAAGTGAAAAAAGGTGCTTTTGAGGATAGAGTGCTCAGGAAAGCAGAGAGGGCCAAATTGTCTGGGGCATTTGAAGGGGTTCCAGGAGGCAGTGAGGACCAGCATCACTTTTCCCCGCTGGCACCTTTGCTGTGGCAGCAAAAGCTGGACGTTTGTCTTTTTTGCTCCAGAGAGCGCCGAAAGTGAAAAAAGGTGCTTTTGAGGATAGAGTCCTCAGGAAAGCAGAGAGGGCCAAATTGTCTGGGGCATTTGAAGGGGTTCCAGGAGGCAGTGAGGACCAGCATCACTTTTCCCCGCTGGCACCTTTGCTGTGGCAGCAAAAGCTGGACGTTTGTCTTTTTTGCTCCAGAGAGCGCCGAAAGAGAAAAAAGATGCTTTTGCGGATAGAGTGCGCAGGAAAGCAGAGAGGGCCAAATTGTCTGGGGCATTTGAAGGGGTTCCAGGAGGCAGTGAGAACCAGCATCACTTTTCCCCGCTGGCACCTTTGCTCTGGCAGCAAAAGCTGGACGTCTGTTTTTTTTCTCCAGACAGCGCCGAAAGTGAAAAAATGTGCTTTTGAGGATAAAGTCCTCAGGAAAGCAGAGAGGGCCAAATTGTCTGGGGCATTTGAAGGGGTTCCAGGAGGCAGTGAGAACCAGCATCACTTTTCCCCGCTGGCACTTTTGCTGTGGCAGCAAAAGCTAGACGTTTGTCTTTTTTGCTCCAGAGAGCGCCGAAAGTGAAAAAAGGTGCTTTTGAGGATAAAGTCCTCAGGAAAGCAGAGAGGGCCAAATTGTCTGGGGCATTTGAAGGGGTTCCAGGAGGCAGTGAGAACCAGCATCACTTTTCCCCGCTGGCACCTTTGCTGTGGCAGCAAAAGCTGGACGTTTGTCTTTTTTGCTCCAGAGAGCGCCGAAAGTGAAAAAAGGTGCTTTTGCGGATAGAGTCCTCAGGAAAGCAGAGAGGGCCAAATTGTCTGGGGCATTTGAAGGGGTTCCAGGAGGCAGTGAGGACCAGCATCACTTTTCCCCGCTGGCACCTTTGCTGTGGCAGCAAAACCTGGACGTTTGTCTTTTTTGCTCCAGACAGCGCCGAAAGTGAAAAAAGTTGATTTTGAGGATAGAGTCCTCAGGAAAGCAGAGAGGGCCAAATTGTCTGGGGCATTTGAAGGGGTTCCAGGAGGCAGTGAGGACCAGCATTACTTTTCCCCGCTGGCACCTTTGCTGTGGCAGCAAAAGCTGGACGTTTGTCTTTTTTGCTCCAGAGAGCGCCGAAAGTGAAAAAAGGTGCTTTTGAGGATAGAGTCGTCAGGAAAGCAGAGAGGGCCAAATTGTCTGGGGCATTTGAAAGGGTTCCAGGAGGCAGTGAGGACCAGCATCACTTTTCCCCGCTGGCACCTTTGCTGTGGCAGCAAAAGCTGGACGTTTGTCTTTTTTGCTCCAGACAGCGCCGAAAGTGAAAAAAGGTGCTTTTGAGGATAAAGTCCTCAGGAAAGCAGAGAGGGCCAAATTGTCTGGGGGATTTGAAGGGGTTCCAGGAGGCAGTGAGGACCAGCATCACTTTTCCCCGCTGGCACCTTTGCTGTGGCAGCAAAAGCTGGACGTTTGTCTTTTTTGCTCCAGACAGCGCCGAAAGTGAAAAAAGGTGCTTTTGAGGATAGAGTCCTCAGGAAAGCAGAGAGGGCCAAATTGTCTGGGGCATTTGAAGGGGTTCCAGGAGGCAGTGAGGACCAGCATCACTTTTCCCCGCTGGCACCTTTGCTGTGGCAGCAAAAGCTAGACGTTTGTCTTTTTTGCTCCAGAGAGCGCCGAAAGTGAAAAAAGTTGATTTTGAGGATAGAGTCCTCAGGAAAGCAGAGAGGGCCAAATTGTCTGGGGCATTTGAAGGGGTTCCAGGAGGCAGTGAGAACCAGCATCACTTTTCCGAGCTGGCACTTTTGCTGTGGCAGCAAAAGCTGGACGTTTGTCTTTTTTGCTCCAGAGAGCGCCGAAAGTGAAAAAAGGTGCTTTTGAGGATAGAGTCCTCAGGAAAGCAGAGAGGGCCAAATTGTCTGGGGCATTTGAAGGGGTTCCAGGAGGCAGTGAGGACCAGCATCACTTTTCCCCGCTGGCACCTTTGCTGTGGCAGCAAAAGCTGGACGTTTGTCTTTTTTGCTCCAGAAATCACCGAAAGTGAAAAAAGGTGCTTTTGAGGATAGAGTCCTCAGGAAATCAGAGAGGGCCAAATTGTCTGGGGCATTTGAAGGGGTTCCAGGAGGCAGTGAGGACCAGCATCACTTTTCCCCTCTAGCACTTTTGCTGTGGCAGCAAAAGCTGGACGTTTGTCTTTTTTGCTCCAGAGAGCGCCGAAAGTGAAAAAAGGTGCTTTTGAGGATAGAGTCCTCAGGAAAGCAGAGAGGGCCAAATTGTCTGGGGCATTTGAAGGGGTTCCAGGAGGCAGTGAGGACCAGCATCACTTTTCCCCGCTGGCACCTTTGCTGTGGCAGCAAAAGCTGGACGTTTGTCTTTTTTGCTCCAGAGAGCGCCTAAAGTGAAAAAAGGTGCTTTTGAGGATAGAGTGCTCAGGAAAGCAGAGAGGGCCAAATTGTCTGGGGCATTTGAAGGGGTTCCAGGAGGCAGTGAGGACCAGCATCACTTTTCCCCGCTGGCACCTTTGCTGTGGCAGCAAAAGCTGGACGTTTGTCTTTTTTGCTCCAGAGAGCGCCGAAAGTGAAAAAAGGTGCTTTTGAGGATAGAGTCCTCAGGAAAGCAGAGAGGGCCAAATTGTCTGGGGCATTTGAAGGGGTTCCAGGAGGCAGTGAGGACCAGCATCACTTTTCCCCGCTGGCACCTTTGCTGTGGCAGCAAAAGCTGGACGTTTGTCTTTTTTGCTCCAGAGAGCGCCGAAAGAGAAAAAAGATGCTTTTGCGGATAGAGTGCGCAGGAAAGCAGAGAGGGCCAAATTGTCTGGGGCATTTGAAGGGGTTCCAGGAGGCAGTGAGAACCAGCATCACTTTTCCCCGCTGGCACCTTTGCTCTGGCAGCAAAAGCTGGACGTCTGTTTTTTTTCTCCAGACAGCGCCGAAAGTGAAAAAATGTGCTTTTGAGGATAAAGTCCTCAGGAAAGCAGAGAGGGCCAAATTGTCTGGGGCATTTGAAGGGGTTCCAGGAGGCAGTGAGAACCAGCATCACTTTTCCCCGCTGGCACTTTTGCTGTGGCAGCAAAAGCTAGACGTTTGTCTTTTTTGCTCCAGAGAGCGCCGAAAGTGAAAAAAGGTGCTTTTGAGGATAAAGTCCTCAGGAAAGCAGAGAGGGCCAAATTGTCTGGGGCATTTGAAGGGGTTCCAGGAGGCAGTGAGAACCAGCATCACTTTTCCCCGCTGGCACCTTTGCTGTGGCAGCAAAAGCTGGACGTTTGTCTTTTTTGCTCCAGAGAGCGCCGAAAGTGAAAAAAGGTGCTTTTGCGGATAGAGTCCTCAGGAAAGCAGAGAGGGCCAAATTGTCTGGGGCATTTGAAGGGGTTCCAGGAGGCAGTGAGGACCAGCATCACTTTTCCCCGCTGGCACCTTTGCTGTGGCAGCAAAACCTGGACGTTTGTCTTTTTTGCTCCAGACAGCGCCGAAAGTGAAAAAAGGTGCTTTTGAGGATAGAGTGCTCAGGAAAGCAGAGAGGGCCAAATTGTCTGGGGCATTTGAAGGGGTTCCAGGAGGCAGTGAGGACCAGCATCACTTTTCCCCGCTGGCACCTTTGCTGTGGCAGCAAAATCTGGACGTTTGTCTTTTTTGCTCCAGAGAGCGTCGAAAGTGAAAAAAGGTGCTTTTGAGGATAGAGTCCTCAGGAAAGCAGAGAGGGCCAAATTGTCTGGGGCATTTGAAGGGGTTCCAGGAGGCAGTGAGAACCAGCATCACTTTTCCCCGCTGGCACTTTTGCTGTGGCAGCAAAAGCTGGACGTTTGTCTTTTTTGCTCCATACAGCGCCGAAAGTGAAAAAAGGTGCTTTTGAGGATAGAGTCCTCAGGAAAGCAGAGAGGGCCAAATTGTCTGGGGCATTTGAAAGGGTTCCAGGAGGCAGTGAGGACCAGCATCACTTTTCCCCGCTGGCACCTTTGCTGTGGCAGCAAAAGCTGGACGTTTGTCTTTTTTGCTCCAGAGAGCGCCGAAAGTGAAAAAAGGTGCTTTTGAGGATAAAGTCCTCAGGAAAGCAGAGAGGGCCAAATTGTCTGGGGGATTTGAAGGGGTTCCAGGAGGCAGTGAGGACCAGCATCACTTTTCCCCGCTGGCACCTTTGCTGTGGCAGCAAAAGCTGGACGTTTGTCTTTTTTGCTCCAGAGAGCGCCGAAAGTGAAAAAAGTTGATTTTGAGGATAGAGTCCTCAGGAAAGCAGAGAGGGCCAAATTGTCTGGGGCATTTGAAGGGGTTCCAGGAGGCAGTGAGAACCAGCATCACTTTTCCGAGCTGGCACTTTTGCTGTGGCAGCAAAAGCTGGACGTTTGTCTTTTTTGCTCCAGAGAGCGCCGAAAGTGAAAAAAGGTGCTTTTGAGGATAGAGTCCTCAGGAAAGCAGAGAGGGCCAAATTGTCTGGGGCATTTGAAGGGGTTCCAGGAGGCAGTGAGGACCAGCATCACTTTTCCCCGCTGGCACCTTTGCTGTGGCAGCAAAAGCTGGACGTTTGTCTTTTTTGCTCCAGAAATCACCGAAAGTGAAAAAAGGTGCTTTTGAGGATAGAGTCCTCAGGAAATCAGAGAGGGCCAAATTGTCTGGGGCATTTGAAGGGGTTCCAGGAGGCAGTGAGGACCAGCATCACTTTTCCCCTCTAGCACTTTTGCTGTGGCAGCAAAAGCTGGACGTTTGTCTTTTTTGCTCCAGAGAGCGCCGAAAGTGAAAAAAGGTGCTTTTGAGGATAGAGTCCTCAGGAAAGCAGAGAGGGCCAAATTGTCTGGGGCATTTGAAGGGGTTCCAGGAGGCAGTGAGGACCAGCATCACTTTTCCCCGCTGGCACCTTTGCTGTGGCAGCAAAGGCTGGACGTTTGTCTTTTTTGCTCCAGAGAGCGCCTAAAGTGAAAAAAGGTGCTTTTGAGGATAGAGTGCTCAGGAAAGCAGAGAGGGCCAAATTGTCTGGGGCATTTGAAGGGGTTCCAGGAGGCAGTGAGGACCAGCATCACTTTTCCCCGCTGGCACCTTTGCTGTGGCAGCAAAAGCTGGACGTTTGTCTTTTTTGCTCCAGACAGCGCCGAAAGTGAAAAAAGGTGCTTTTGAGGATAGAGTCCTCAGGAAAGCAGAGAGGGCCAAATTGTCTGGGGCATTTGAAGGGGTTCCAGGAGGCAGTGAGGACCAGCATCACTTTTCCCCGCTGGCACCTTTGCTGTGGCAGCAAAAGCTGGACGTTTGTCTTTTTTGCTCCAGAGAGCGCCGAAAGTGAAAAAAGGTGCTTTTGAGGATAAAGTCCTCAGGAAAGCAGAGAGGGCCAAATTGTCTGGGGCATTTGAAGGGGTTCCAGGAGGCAGTGAGAACCAGCATCACTTTTCCCCGCTGGCACCTTTGCTGTGGCAGCAAAAGCTGGACGTTTGTCTTTTTTGCTCCAGAGAGCGCCGAAAGTGAAAAAAAGGTGCTTTTGAGGATAGAGTCCTCAGGAAAGCAGAGAGGGCCAAATTGTCTGGGGCATTTGAAGGGGTTCCAGGAGGCAGTGAGGACCAGCATCACTTTTCCACGCTGGCACCTTTGCTGTGGCAGCTAAAGCTGGACGTTTGTCTTTTTTGCTCCAGAGAGCGCCGAAAGTGAAAAAAGGTGCTTTTGAGGATAGAGTCCTCAGGAAAGCAGAGAGGGCCAAAATGTCTGGGGCATTTGAAGGGGTTCCAGGAGGCAGTGACAACCAGCATCACTTTTCCCCGCTGGCACTTTTGCTGTGGCAGCAAAAGCTGGACGTTTGTCTTTTTTGCTCCAGAGAGCGCCGAAAGTGAAAAAAGGTGCTTTTGAGGATAGAGTCCTCAGGAAAGCAGAGAGGGCCAAATTGTCTGGGGCATTTGAAGGGGTTCCAGGAGGCAGTGAGGACCAGCATCACTTTTCCCCGCTGGCACTTTTGCTGTGGCAGCAAAAGCTGGACGTTTGTCTTTTTTGCTCCAGAGAGCGCCGAAAGTGAAAAAAGGTGCTTTTGCGGATAGAGTGCGCAGGAAAGCAGAGAGGGCCAAATTGTCTGGGGCATTTGAAGGGGTTCCAGGAGGCAGTGAGAACCAGCATCACTTTTCCCCACTGGCACCTTTGCTGTGGCAGCAAAAGTTGGACGTTTGTCTTTTTTGCTCCAGAGAGCGCCGAAAGTGAAAAAAGGTGCTTTTGAGGATAAAGTCCTCAGGAAAGCAGAGAGGGCCAAATTGTCTGGGGCATTTGAAGGGGTTCCAGGAGGCAGTGAGGACCAGCATCACTTTTCCCCGCTGGCACCTTTGCTGTGGCAGCAAAAGCTGGACGTTTGTCTTTTTTGCTCCAGAGAGCGCCGAAAGTGAAAAAAGGTGCTTTTGAGGATAGAGTCCTCAGGAAAGCAGAGAGGGCCAAATTGTCTGGGGCATTTGAAGGGGTTCCAGGAGGCAGTGAGGACCAGCATCACTTTTCCCCACTGCCACCTTTGCTGTGGCAGCAAAAGCTGGACGTTTGTCTTTTTTGCTCCAGAGAGCGCCAAAAGTGAAAAAAGGTGCTTTTGAGGATAGAGTCCTCAGGAAAGCAGAGAGGGCCAAATTGTCTGGGGCATTTGAAGGGGTTCCAGGAGGCAGTGAGGACCAGCATCACTTTTCCCCGCTGGCACCTTTGCTGTGGCAGCAAAAGCTGGACGTTTGTCTTTTTTGCTCCAGAGAGCGCCGAAAGTGAAAAAAGGTGCTTTTGACGATAGAGTCCTCAGGAGAGCAGAGAGGGCGAAATTGTCTGGGGCATTTGAAGGGGTTCCAGGAGGCAGTGAGGACCAGCATTACTTTTCCCCGCTGGCACCTTTGCTGTGGCAGCAAAAGCTGGACGTTTGTCTTTTTTGCTCCAGAGAGCGCCGAAAGTGAAAAAAGGTGCTTTTGAGGATATAGTCCTCAGGAAAGCAGAGAGGGCCAAATTGTCTGGGGCATTTGAAAGGGTTCCAGGAGGCAGTGAGGACCAGCATCACTTTTCCCCGCTGGCACCTTTGCTGTGGCAGCACAAGCTGGACGTTTGTCTTTTTTTGCTCCAGAGAGCGCCGAAAGTGAAAAAAGGTGCTTTTGAGGATAAAGTCCTCAGGAAAGCAGAGAGGGCCAAATTGTCTGGGGGATTTGAAGGGGTTCCAGGAGGCAGTGAGGACCAGCATCACTTTTCCCCGCTGGCACCTTTGCTGTGGCAGCAAAATCTGGACGTTTGTCTTTTTTGCTCCAGAGAGCGCCGAAAGTGAAAAAAGGTGCTTTTGAGGATAGAGTCCTCAGGAAAGCAGAGAGGGCCAAATTGTCTGGGGCATTTGAAGGGGTTCCAGGAGGCAGTGAGGACCAGCATCACTTTTCCCCGCTGGCACCTTTGCTGTGGCAGCAAAAGCTGGACGTTTGTCTTTTTTGCTCCAGAGAGCGCCGAAAGTGAAAAAAGTTGATTTTGAGGATAGAGTCCTCAGGAAAGCAGAGAGGGCCAAATTGTCTGGGGCATTTGAAGGGGTTCCAGGAGGCAGTGAGAACCAGCATCACTTTTCCGAGCTGGCACTTTTGCTGTGGCAGCAAAAGCTGGACGTTTGTCTTTTTTGCTCCAGAGAGCACCGAAAGTGAAAAAAGGTGCTTTTGAGGATAGAGTCCTCAGGAAAGCAGAGAGGGCCAAATTGTCTGGGGCATTTGAAGGGGTTCCAGGAGGCAGTGAGGACCAGCATCACTTTTCCCCGCTGGCACCTTTGCTGTGGCAGCAAAAGCTGGACGTTTGTCTTTTTTGCTCCAGAAATCACCGAAAGTGAAAAAAGGTGCTTTTGAGGATAGAGTCCTCAGGAAATCAGAGAGGGCCAAATTGTCTGGGGCATTTGAAGGGGTTCCAGGAGGCAGTGAGGACCAGCATCACTTTTCCCCTCTAGCACTTTTGCTGTGGCAGCAAAAGCTGGACGTTTGTCTTTTTTTGCTCCAGAGAGCGCCGAAAGTGAAAAAAGGTGCTTTTGAGGATAGAGTCCTCAGGAAAGCAGAGAGGGCCAAATTGTCTGGGGCATTTGAAGGGGTTCCAGGAGGCAGTGAGGACCAGCATCACTTTTCCCCGCTGGCACCTTTGCTGTGGCAGCAAAGGCTGCACGTTTGTCTTTTTTGCTCCAGAGAGCGCCTAAAGTGAAAAAAGGTGCTTTTGAGGATAGAGTGCTCAGGAAAGCAGAGAGGGCCAAATTGTCTGGGGCATTTGAAGGGGTTCCAGGAGGCAGTGAGGACCAGCATCACTTTTCCCCGCTGGCACCTTTGCTGTGGCAGCAAAAGCTGGACGTTTTGTCTTTTTTGCTCCAGACAGCGCCGAAAGTGAAAAAAGGTGCTTTTGAGGACAGAGTCCTCAGGAAAGCAGAGAGGGCCAAATTGTCTGGGGCATTTGAAGGGGTTCCAGGAGGCAGTGAGGACCAGCATCACTTTTCCCCGCTGGCACCTTTGCTGTGGCAGCAAAAGCTGGACGTTTGTCTTTTTTGCTCCAGAGAGCGCCGAAAGTGAAAAAAGGTGCTTTTGAGGATAAAGTCCTCAGGAAAGCAGAGAGGGCCAAATTGTCTGGGGCATTTGAAGGGGTTCCAGGAGGCAGTGAGAGCCAGCATCACTTTTCCCCGCTGGCACCTTTGCTGTGGCAGCAAAAGCTGGACGTTTGTCTTTTTTGCTCCAGAGAGCGCCGAAAGTGAAAAAAGGTGCTTTTGAGGATAGAGTCCTCAGGAAAGCAGAGAGGGCCAAATTGTCTGGGGCATTTGAAGGGGTTCCAGGAGGCAGTGAGGACCAGCATCACTTTTCCACGCTGGCACCTTTGCTGTGGCAGCTAAAGCTGGACGTTTGTCTTTTTTGCTCCAGAGAGCGCCGAAAGTGAAAAAAGGTGCTTTTGAGGATAGAGTCCTCAGGAAAGCAGAGAGGGCCAAATTGTCTGGGGCATTTGAAGGGGTTCCAGGAGGCAGTGAGGACCAGCTT
>NW_028128601.1:0-13887 GCF_965231255.1 Vanellus vanellus | reverse complement strand
GGGTCCCAAATTTGGGGGGGGGGGGGGGCAGGTTGGGGGGGGGTCTGGGTAGAGGGGGGTTCCCCACATTTGGGGGGGGTCCCCCAAATTTTGGGGGGGGGTTGGATTTGGGGGGGGGGGCTCAGATTTAGGGGGGGATCCCTATGATTTGGGGCTGGGGAGGGGGGGGTCCTAATTTTGGGCTGAATTCCTGGGATTTTGGGGGGGTGTCCCGGATTTGGGGGGGGTCTGGGTAGAGGGGGGTTCCCTAAATTTGGGGTGGTCCCAAATTTTGGGTGGGGGGATTGGATTTGGGAGGGGGGGGCTCAGATTTAGGGGGGATCCATATGATATTGGGATGGGGGGGGCACCTTGTTTTGGGCTGAATTCCCGGGATTTTGGGGGGGGTGTCCCGGATTTTGGGGGGGGGGGTCTGGGTAGAGGGAGGTTCCCTAAATTTGGGGGGGTCCCCAAATTTTGGGTGGGGGGATTGTATTTGGGAGGGGAGCTCAGATTTAGGGGGGATCCATATGATATTGGGATGGGGGGGGGGGGCACCTTGTTTTGGGCTGAATTCCAGGATTTTGGGGGGGTGTCCCGGATTTTGGGGGGGGGGTCTGGGTAGAGAGGGGTTCCCCAAATTTGGGGGGTCCCCAAATTTGGGGGGGGGGGGGGTTGGTTCTGACCGGGGGGGGGCAGAGAGGCCGAGCGCAGCCCCGGTTCCTGCTGCAGTTGAATCTCCTTCAGGGCGAAGATGGAGGTGGCTGTTGGAAGGGGGGGGGGGGCGTGGCCTGACGTCAGAGGGGGGCGTGGCCACATTGGGGGCGTGGCCTCGCCCACCCAGCCCCGCCCACCGATAAGCCACACCCACTAACCCCCCCCCTCCGGTGTATGTGCATCGCTCCCGTGCCACCCCTATGAGGCCACGCCCCCCTGTGAGGCCACGCCCCCCGAGACGCCCCGCCCACCAGGAGGCCACGCCCACACCCCATCTAAGCCCCGCCCCCTTATAAGCCCCGCTTCTCCATCCCCACCCACCCCATTAGACCCCTCCCCCTTGAAGCCACGCCCCCCCGAGTGGCCACGCCTCCTCTACGCCCCTCCCCCTTGAAGCCACGCCCCCTTGAAAACCCAAGCCACGCCCTTCCGGGAGCCACGCCCTATTTCGGGCCACGCCGCTTCAAGCCCCACCCACCGCCCCGTCCGTGCGTGGCCACGCCCCCCACCCTGAAACCACGCCCCCACCCCCGGCCCCGCCCCCTCCCATCCCTTAAAGCCACGCCCCCTTCAGCCGCACCCCCACGAGCCACACACCCCCTCCCTTAAGGGTCCCCCCAAGCCACGCACCTCAGCCACGCCCCAGGCCACGCCCACCCGGGCCACACCCCCCTCCCAGGCCACGCCCCCTCAGGCCACGCCCACTCACTGTCGGGGAGGGCGGCCACGCGCGGCCCCAGGCAGGAGAAGAAGGGATGTGTCATGGCCTCCGCCGCCGGCACCCTCCGCCGCCCCTCGAACTGCCCCGCCCACCCCCGGTCAGGCCACGCCCACAAGGGAGGGGGGCCACGCCCCCGGAGGGGGGCGTGGCCCCCCCCCTTGTGGGCGTGGCCCGCTAAGCCACGCCTATACCCCCCCCCAATATATGTGTATAAGGGGATGTGGCAGCAGTGGAGGGGGGCGGGGCTTGAGGGAGTCACGCCCACGCGGGGGAGGGGTTGGTAAGCCACGCCCCCCAAGCGCAAAGCCACGCCCCCCCCTCCAGCGCCCCCTCTCCCTTATGAACAGGTGGGGGCGAGGGAAGGGGTGGGGCTTAGGGGAGGGGGGCGGGGTTTGGGAGGGGGCGGGGTTTGGGAGGGGGCGGGGTTTGGGGAGGGGAGGGGGGCGTGGCTAGCGCTGGCCCCGCCCACGCTCACCTGCAGCAGCTGTCCCAGGAGGTCGGCGCCCGCCTGGTCCAAACTGGGGGGGGGGGGGGGGGGGGTAAGGAGGAGGAAGGGGGGGTGAGGGACCCCCCCCCCAGCCCCGCTATGGGGCTGCCCCACTGCTATGGGGCACAGACCCTCCGCTATGGGGTGGAGATCCCCCGCTATGGGGCAGAACCCCCCCGTTATGGGGCAGTGATCCTCCACTGTGGGGTACAGACCCACCGCTATGGGGCAGAACCCCCCACTATGGGGCACAGACCCACCGCTATGGGGCAGAGACCCCCCACCAACCCCCCTATGGGGCAGAGACCTCCCTCAACCCCCCCTATGGGGCAGAACCCCCCCATTATGGGGCAGAGACCCCCCGCTATGGGGCAGAGACCCCCTCCAACCCCCCTATGGGGCAGAGACCCCCCGCTATGGGGCAGAGACCCCCCCCCCCCTCCTATGGGACAGAGACCCCCCCCAACCCCCCATATGGGGCAGAACCCACCCTGCTATGGGGCAGAGACCCCCCCCAACCCCCCTATGGGGCAGAGACCTCCCGCTATGGGGCAGAGTCACCCCGCTATGGGGCAGTGACCCCCCACTATGGGGCAGAGACTCCTCCTATGGGGCAGAGACCCCCCCCAACCCCCCTATGGGGCAGAACCCCCCCATTATGGGGCAGAGACCCCCCGCTATGGGGCAGAGACCCCCCCCAACCCCCCTATGGGGCAGAGACCGCCCGCTATGGGGCAGAACCCCCCCATTATGGGGCAGAGACCCCCCGCTATGGGGCAGAGACCCTCCCCAAACCCCCTATGGGGCAGAGACCCCCCGCTATGGGGCAGAACCCCCCCGTTACAGGGCAGAGACCCCCCGCTATGGGGCAGAGACCCCTCCCAACCCCCCGCTATGGGGCACCCCCCACCCCGCGCTATGGGGCAGCCCCCCGCCGTGGGGCAGACCGTGGGGCGTGGTGCAGCAGCCCCTCGGGGGGGTACGGGGGGTACTTGTGGGCCCGGAACTCGGCGTTGGCCCCGATGCCCGGCCAGGTCTCCTCCGTCGGCGTCCCTGCCGCCCCAAAATCCCCATTATTCACCCCAAAAATCCCTTCATTCACCCCAAAATCCCCATTTTTAACCCCAAAAATCCCTTCGTTCGCCCAAAATTCCCATTATTCACCCCAAAAATCCCTTCGTTCACCCCAAAATCCCCATCATTCACCCCAAAAACTCTTTCAGTCACCCCAAAAATCCATTCATTCACCCAAAATCCTCCTTATTTACCCCAAAATCCCTTTATTCAGCCAAAAATATCCCTTATTCACCCCAAAAATCCCTTCATTCACCCCAAAATCCCCATTATTAACCCCAAAAATCCCTTCATTCACCCCAAAAATCCCTTCATTCACCCCAAAATCCCCATTATTAACCCCAAAAATCCCTTCATTCACCCCAAAATCCCCATCATTCACCCCAAAATCCCCATTATTGACCCCAAAAACTCCTTAATTCACCCCAAAAATCCCTTCATTCACCCCAAATCCTCCTTATTTACCCCAAAATCCCTTTATTCAGCCAAAAATATCCCTTTTTCACCCCAAAAATCCCTTCATTCACCCAAAATCCCCATTATTGAGCCCAAAAACTCCTTAATTCACCCCAAAAATCCCTTCATTCACCCAAAATTCCCCTTATTCACCCCAAAAATCCCTTCGTTCACCCCAAAAATCCCTTCGTTTGCCCAAAATCCCCATTATTCACCCCAAAAAAACCCTTCATTCACCCCAAAATCCCCATTATTAACCCCCAAAAATCCTTTAATTAACCCAAAATCCTCCTTATTTACCCCAAAATCCCTTTATTCAGCCAAAAATATCCCTTATTCACCCCAAAAATCCCTTCATTCACCCCAAAATCCGCATTATTGACCCCAAAAACTCCTTAATTCACCCCCAAAACTCCTAAATTCACCCCAAAAATCCCTTCATTCACCCCAAAATCCCCATTATTCAACCCAAAAACTCTTTCAGTCACCCCAAAAATCCCTTCATTCACCCAAAATCCTCCTTATTTACCCCAAATTCCCTTTATTCAGCCAAAAATATCCCTTATTCACCCCAAAAATCCCTTCATTCACCCCAAAATCCCCATTATTAACCCCAAAAATCCCTTCGTTCGCCCAAAATTCCCTTTATTCACCCCAAAAATCCCTTCGTTCGCCCAAAATCCCCAACATTCACCCCAAAAATTCCTTAATTCACCCCAAAAACTCCTTAATTCACCCCAAAAATCCCTTTGTTCGCCCAAAATCCCCATTATTTACCCCAAAAATCCCTTCATTCACCCCAAAAATCCTTTAATTAACCCAAAATCCCCATTATTTACCCCAAAAATCCCTTAATTAACCCAAAATCCTCATTATTTACCCCAAAAACTCCTTAATTCACCCCAAAAATCCCTTTGTTCGCCCAAAATCCCCCTTATTCACCCCAAAAATCCCTTAATTAACCCAAAATCCCCATTATTTACCCCAAAAACTCCTTAATTCACCCCCAAAATCCCTTAATTCACCCAAAATCCCCCTTATTCACCCCAAAAATCCCCATTATTCCCCAAAAATCCCCATTATTCCCCCAAAATCCCCATTATTAACCCCAAAAACCCCTTTTTTACCCCAAATCCTTTATTTCCTCCCAAACCCCCCCAAATTTACCCAAAACCCCCTGAATTCCCCCCAAAATTTGCCCGAATTCCCCCCAAAATTTGCCCAAATTCCCCATCGTTGCCCAAACGCCCCTAAATTTGCCCCAAATCCCCAAATTTGCCCCAAATCCTCTGAATTCCCCCCCAAATTCCCCCCAATTTCCAAATTCCCCCAAACTTGCCCAAATTATCCCCCAAATTGCCAAATCTCCAAATTCCCCCCAATTCTGCCCCAAATTGCCCCAAATTTGCCCCAAACCCCCCAAAATTCCCCCCAAGCCTCCAAAATTGCCAAAAATCCCCAAAATTCCCCCAAATTCCCCCAAAATTGCCCCACCCCCCCTGAATTCTTCCCAAATTTCCAAATTTGCCCCAAAACCCCCAAATTTGCCCAAATTTCCCCCCAAATTTGCCCAAATTTCCCCCCAAAATTTGCCCCAAACCTCTGAATCCCCCCTCAGCACCCCAAAAATTTGCCCAAATTCCCCCCAAATTTGCCCCAAACCTCCTGAATTCCCCCCAAATTCCACCGAATTGCCCCAAATTCCCCCCAAATTGCCCCAAATTCCCCCCAAAATTGCCCAAACTCCCCCAATTCCCCCCAAATTCCCCCAAATTGCCCCAAATTCCCCCCAAAATTGCCCAAATTCCACCCAAATTCCACCCAAAACGGTCCCAAATTTCCCCCACCCCCTTAATCCCCCCAAATTCCCCCAAACCCCCAAATTTCCCCCAAATTTGCCCCAAATCCCCAAAATTCAACCCGAAATTCCCCCAAACCCCCCAAATTTGCCCAAATTGCCCCAAACCTCTGAATTCTTCTCAAATTCCTAAATTTGCCCCAACCCCCCAAAAATTTGACCAAATTTTACCCCCAAATTGCCCAAATTTCCCCCAAAATTTCCCCAAAACTCTCAATTGCCCCCAAACCCCCCAAAATTTGACCAAATTCCACCCAAATTTCCCCAAAACCTCTGAATTCCCCCCAACCCCCCAAAATTTGCCCAAATTCCCCCCAAATTTGCTCCAAACCTCCTGAATTCCCCCCAAATTCCCCCCAAAATTGCCCAAACTCCCCAAATTCCCCCAAATTGCCCCAAATTCCCCCCAAAATTGCCCAAATTCCACCCAAATTCCACCCAAAATGGCCCCAAATTTCCCCCACCCCCTTAATCCCCCCAAATTCCCCCAACCCCCCAAATTTCCCCCAAATTTGCCCCAAATCCCCAAAATTCAACCCAAAATTCCCCCAAACCCCCCAAATTTGCCCCAATTGCCCCAAACCTCTGAATTCTTCTCAAATTCCTAAATTTGCCCCAACTCCCCAAAAATTTGACAAAATTTTACCCCCAAATTGCCCAAATTTCCCCCAAAATTTCCCCAAAACCTCTGAATTCCCCCCAACCCCCCAAAATTTGCCCAAATTCCCCCTCAAATTTGCCCAAACCTCCCGAATTTTCCCCACTCCCTCCGAATTTGCCCCAAATCCCTGGAATTCCCCCCTAATTTCCTCCCACCCCCCAAAATTTGCCCAAATTTCCCCACAAATTGCCCAAATTTCCCCCACAATTTCCAAAAAACCTCTCAATTCCCCCTCAAATTTCCCCCAAACCTCCCGAATTTTCCCCAAATTCACCCCAACCTCCCTAATTTCCCACCACCCCCCAAAATTTGCCCAAATTTCCCCCTCAAATTGCCCAAATTTCCCCCCAAATTGCCCAAATTTCCACCAAGATTTCCCCTGAAACCTCTGAATTCCCCCCAAACCCCCCAAAATTTGCCCAAATTCCCCCTCCAATTTGCCCCAAACCTCCCGAATTTTCCCCGCTCCCTCCGAATTTGCCCCAAATCCCCGGAATTCCCCCCACTCCCCAAAATTTGCGCAAATTTCCCCCCAAATTGCCCAAATTGCCCAAATTTCCCCCACAATTTCCAAAAAACCTCTCAATTCCCCCTCAAATTTGCCCCAAACCTCCCGAATTTCCCCCAAATTCACCCCAACCCCCCTAATTTCCCCCCACCCCCCAAAATTTGTGCAAATTTCCCCCAAAATTTCCAAAAAACCTCTGAATTCCCCCCAAACCCCCCCAAATTTGCCCAAATTCCCCCTCCAATTTTGCCCCAAACCTCCCGAATTTTCCCCGCTCCCTCCGAATTTGCCCCCAAATCCCCGGAATTGCCCCCGGAATTGCCCCCGCCCTACCGAGGAGGCGGAAGATGAAGTGGAGCTGTTCCTCCACGGTGGAGCCCGGGAAGAGCGGTCGTCCCGTCACCATCTCCGAGAAGATGCAGCCCACGCCCCTGCGGGGGAGGGGGGGGGGGGTCCGCACGCGTCCTCGTGCGAGGCCCTCGTGCGAGACCCTCGTGCGAGAGAGAAACACACACACACACACAGAACCCCCCCCCCCGGGGCCACGTAGGAGCACAAACCCTCGTGCGAGACCCCCAGGGTGGCCCCTCACCCCCTCGTGCGAGACCCTCGTGTGAGGCTGCGGGTCCTCGTGCGAGACCCTCGTGCGAGGCTGCGGGTCCTCGTGCGAGATCCTCGTGCGAGAGACACCCTTAGAGCCCCATAGCAGCCCACAGCCCCCGTGCGAGACCCCCAGGGTGGCCCCTTGCCCCATCCCTGGTCCTTGTGCGAGACCCTCGTGCAAGGCTGCGGGTCCTTGTGCGAGACCCTCGTGCGAGAGACACCCTTAGAGCCCCGTAGCAGCCCGCAGCCCCCATGCGAGACCCCCAGGGTGGCCCCTTGCCCCATCCCTGGTCCTTGTGCGAGACCCTCGTGCAAGGCTGCGGGTCCTTGTGCGAGACCCTCGTGCGAGAGACACCCTTAGAGCCCCGTAGCAGCCCGCAGCCCCCATGCGAGACCCCCAGGGTGGCTCCTGGCCCCGTCCCCATCCTTGTGCGAGGCTGCCCGGTCCTCGTGCAAGACCCTCGTGCGAGGCTGCGGGTCCTCATGTGAGACCCTTGTGCAAGAGACGTCCCTCAAGCCCCATAGCAGCCCACAGCCCCCGTGCGAGACCCCCAGGGTGGCCCCTCGCCCCATCCCTGGTCCTCGTGCAAGACCCTCGTGCGAGGCTGCGGGTCCTCGTGCGAGACCCTTGTGCAAGAGACGTCCCTCAAGCCCCATAGCAGCCCACAGCCCCCGTGCGAGACCCCCAGGGTGGCCCCTCGCCCCATCCCTGGTCCTCGTGCGAGACCTTCGTGCGAGGCTGCGGGTCCTCGTGCGAGATCCTCGTGCGAGAGACACCCTTAGAGCCCCGTAGCAGCCCGCAGCCCCCATGCGAGACCCCCAGGGTGGCTCCTCGCCCCGTCCCCATCCTCGTGCGAGACCCTTGTGCGAGAGACGCCCCCCCCCCCCAGTCCCTCGTGCGAGGCCCTCGTGCGCTCACCACATGTCGATCTGGGTGGAGTACTCGGTGGAGCCCAGGAGGATGTCGGGGGGGCGGTACCACAGCGTCACCACCTCGTTAGAGTATGTCTTCGTCGGGATCGATTTAGCCCGGGCCAGGCCTGGGGGGTACTGGGGGTGACTGGGAGGAACTGGGAGGAACTGGGACCTCCCTGGGGGGGGGAATTGGGGTTCGGAGGGGGAAATTGGGGTCCCTGGGGGGGAATTTGGGGTCCCCAAGGGGGTTCTGGGGGGAACTGGGGGAAACTGGGGGGAACTGGGGGGTACTGGGAGGAACTTGGGGAAACTGGGGGGAACTGGGGTCACTGGGGGGAAACTGGGAGGAACTGGGAGGAACTGGGGGGAACTGGGGCCTCCCTGGGGGGGGGAATTGGGGTTCTGAGGGGGAAATTGGGGTCCCTGGGGGGGGAATTTGGGGTCCCCAAGGGAGAACTGGGGGGAACTGGGGGGAACTGGAGCAAACTGGGGGGAACTGGGAGGAACTGGGAGGAACTGGGGGGAACTGGGGGGAACTGGGGGGAACTGGGGCTTCCCTGGGGGCGGGAATTTGGGTTTGGAGGGGGAAATTGGGGTCCCTGGGGGGAAATTTGGGGTCCCCATGGGGGTTCTGGGGGGCACTGGGGGGAACTGGGGGAAACTGGGGGGAACTGGGGGGAACTGGGGGGAACTGGGGCTTCCCTGGGGGCGGGAATTTGGGTTTGGAGGGGGAAATTGGGGTCCCTGGGGGGAAATTTGGGGTCCCCATGGGGGTTCTGGGGGGCACTGGGGGGAACTGGGGGAAACTGGGGGGAACTGGGGAACTGGGGGGTACTGAGAGGAACTTGGGGAAACTGGGGGGAACTGGGGTCACTGGGGGGAAACTGGGAGGAACTGGGAGGAACTGGGGGGAACTGGGGCCTCCCTGGGGGGCGGGAATTGGGGTTCGGAGGGGGAAATTGGGGTCCCTGGGGGGGAATTTGGGGTCCCCAAGGGGGTTCTGGGGGGAACTGGGGGGAACTATGGGAAACTGGGGGGAACTGGGAGGAACTGGGAGGAACTGGGACCTCCCTGGGGGGGGGAATTGGGGTTCTGAGGGGGAAATTGGGGTCCCTGGGGGGGAATTTGGGGTCCCCAAGGGAGAACTGGGGGGAACTGGAGGGAACTGGAGCAAACTGGGGGGAACTGGGAGGAACTGGGGGGAACTGGGGGGAACTGGGGCCTCCCTGGGGGGGGAATTCGGGTTTGGAGGAGGAAATTGGGGTTCCTGAGGGGGAATTTGGGGTCCCCGAGAGGGTCTTGGGGGGAACTGGGAGGGGTAATGAGGGGGTTTTGGGGGGTCCCAGGGTGGATTTTGGGGTGCCTCAGGGGGATTTTGGGGTTCCCGGGGTGGATTTTGGGGGATTTGGGGTTCCCGGGGTGGATTTTGGGGGTCCTGGGGTGGATTTTGGGGGTCCAAGAATGGATTTTAGGCCTCCTGAGATGGATTTTGGGCCTCCCAGTGTGGGATTTGGGCCTTTTCGGGGCCTCCCAGGGTGGATTTTGGGGGTTCCCAGGGTGGATTTTGGGGTGCCTCGGGGGGATTTTGGGGTTCCCGGGATGGATTTGGGGGTCCCGGGATGGATTTTGGGGGTCCAAGGGTGGAATTTGGGGGTCCAAGAATGGATTTTAGGCCTCCTGAGATGGATTTTGGGCCTACCAGTGTGGGATTTGGGCCTTTTCGGGGCCTCCCAGGGTGGATTTTGGGGGTTCCCAGGGTGGATTTTGGGGTGCCTGAGGGGGATTTGGGGGTTCCTGGGGAAGATTTGGGGTGGTTTTGGGGTTCCCGGGCTGTATTTTGGGGGTCCAAGGGTGGATTTTGGAGATCCCAGAGTGGATTTGGGGCCTCCCGAGGTGGATTTTGGGCCTCCCAGTGTGGGATTTGGGCATTTTCGGGGCCTCCCAGGGTGGATTTTGGGGGTGCCAAGGTGGATTTTGGGGTGACTCTGTGGGATTTTTGGTTCCCAGGGTGGATTTTGGGGGGATTTGGGGTTCCCGGGGTGGTTTTGGGGTTCCCGGGGTGGATTTTGGAGGTCCCAGGGTGGATTTTAGGCCTCCTGAGATGGATTTTGGGCCTCCCAGTGTGGGATTTGGGCCTTTTGGGACCTCCCAGGGTGGATTTTGGGGGTTCCCAGAGTGGATTTTGGGGTGACTCTGTGGGATTTTTGGTTCCCAGGGTGGATTTTGGGGGGATTTGGGGTTCCCGGGGTGGATTTTGGGGGTCCCGGGGTGGATTTTGGGGGTCCCAGAGTGGATTTTAGGCCTCCTGAGGTGAATTTTGGGCCTCCCAGTGTGGGATTTGAGCCTTTCGGAGCCTCCCAGGGTGGATTTTGGGGGGTTCCCGGGGGGATTTTGGGGTGCCTGAGGGGGATTTGGGGGTTCCTGGGGAAGATTTGGGGTGGTTTTGGGGTTCCCGGGGTGGATTTTGGGGGTCCCAGAGTGGATTTTAGGCCTCCTGAGCTGAATTTTGGGCCTCCCAGTGTGGGATTTGGGCCTTTCGGGGCCTCCCAGGGTGGATTTTGGGGCTTCCCAGGGTTGATTTTGGGGTGACTCTGTGGGATTTTTGGTTCCCAGGGTGGATTTTGGGGGGATTTGGGGTTCCCGGGGTGGATTTGGGGTGATTTTGGGGGTCCTGGGGTGGATTTTGGGGGTCCCAGAGTGGATTTTAGGCCTCCTGAGGTGAATTTTGGGCCTACCAGTGTGGGATTTGGGCCTTTTGGAGCCTCCCAGGGTGGATTTTGGGGGGTTCCCAGGGGGGATTTTGGGGTGCCTGAGGGGGATTTGGGGGTTCCTGGGGAAGATTTGGGGTGGTTTTGGGGTTCCCGGGGTGGATTTTGGGGGTCCAAGGGTGGATTTTGGAGATCCCAGAGTGGATTTGGGGCCTCCTGAGGTGGATTTTGGGCCTCCCAGTGTGGGATTTGGGCCTTTCGGGGCCTCCCAGGGTGGATTTTGGGGGTTACAAGAGTGGTTTTTGGGGTGCCTGGGGGGGATTTTGGGGTTCCCGGGGTGGATTTGGGGTGATTTTGGGGGTCCTGGGGTGGATTTTGGGGGTCCCAGAGTGGATTTTAGGCCTCCCGAGGTGGATTTTGGGCCTCCCAGTGTGGGATTTGGGCCTTTTGGAGCCTCCCTGGGTGTATTTTGGGGGTTCCCAGGGTGGATTTTGGGGTGCCTGGGGGGGATTTGGAGGTTCCCGGGGTGGATTTTGGGGGGATTTGGGGTTCCCGGGGTGGATTTTGGAGGTCCCAGAGTGGATTTTAGGCCTCCTGAGATGGATTTTGGGCCTCCCAGTGTGGGATTTGGGCCTTTTGGAGCCTCCCAGGGTGGATTTTGGGGGGTTCCCAGGGTGGATTTTGGGGTGCCTGAGGGGGATTTGGAGGTTCCCGGGGTGGATTTTGGGGGGATTTGGGGTTCCCGGGGTGGATTTTGGGGGTCCAAGGGTGGATTTAGGAGGTCCCAGAGTGGATTTTAGGCCTCCTGAGCTGAATTTTGGGCCTCCCAGTGTGGGATTTGGGCCTTTCGGGGCCTCCCAGGGTGGATTTTGGGGCTTCCCAGAGTGGATTTTGGGGTGACTCTGTGGGATTTTTGGTTCCCAGGGTGGATTTTGGGGGGATTTGGGGTTCCCGGGGTGGATTTTGGGGGTCCCGGGGTGGATTTTGGGGGTCCCAGAGTGGATTTTAGGCCTCCTGAGGTGGATTTTGGGCCTCCCAGTGTGGGATTTGGGCCTTTCGGAGCCTCCCAGGGTGGATTTTGGGGGGTTCCCAGGGGGGATTTTGGGGTGCCTGAGGGGGATTTGGGGGTTCCTGGGGAAGATTTGGGGTGGTTTTGGGGTTCCCGGGGTGGATTTTGGGGGTCCAAGGGTGGATTTTGGAGGTCCCAGAGTGGATTTTAGGCCTCCTGAGCTGAATTTTGGGCCTCCCAGTGTGGGATTTGGGCCTTTTGGAGCCTCCCTGGGTGGATTTTGGGGGTTCCCAGGGTGGATTTTGGGGTGCCTGGGGCGGATTTGAGGGTTCCCGGGGTGGAATTGGGGTTCCCGGGATGGATTTTGGGGGTCCCAGGGTGGATTTTAGGCCTCCCGAGGTGGATTTTGGGCCTATCAGTGTGGGATTTGGGCCTTTCGGGGCCTCCCAGGGTGGATTTTGGTGGTTCCCAGAGTGGATTTTGGGGTGACTCTGTGGGATTTTTGGTTCCCAGGGTGGATTTTGGGGGGATTTGGGGTTCCTGGGGTGGATTTTGGGGGGCCCGGGGTGGATTTTGGAGATCCCAGAGTGGATTTGAGGCCTCCCGAGGTGGATTTTGGGCCTACCATTGTGGGATTTGGGCCTTTTCGGGGCCTCCCAGGGTGGATTTTGGGGGGTTCCCAGGGTGGATTTTGGGGTGCCTGGGGGGGATTTTGGGGTGCCTGGGGGGGATTTTGGGGTTCCCGGGGTGGATTTGGGGTGATTTTGGGGGTCCTGGGGTGGATTTTGGGGGTCCCAGGGTGGATTTTAGGCCTCCTGAGATGGATTTTGGGCCTCCCAGTGTGGGATTTGGGCCTTTTGGAGCCTCCCTGGGTGGATTTTGGGGGTTCCCAGGGTGGATTTTGGGGTGACTCTGTGGGATTTTTGGTTCCCAGGGTGGATTTTGGGGGGATTTGGGGTTCCCGGGGTGGATTTTGGGGGTCCCGGGGTGGATTTTGGAGGTCCAAGAATGGATTTTAGGCCTCCTGAGATGGATTTTGGGCCTACCAGTGTGGGATTTGGGCCTTTTCGGGGCCTCCCTGGGTGGATTTTGGGGGGTTCCCAAGGTGGATTTTGGGGTGACTCTGTGGGATTTTTGGTTCCCAGGGTGGATTTTGGGGGGATTTGGGGTTCCCGGGGTGGATTTTGGGGGTCCAAGGGTGGATTTTGGAGATCCCAGAGTGGATTTTAGGCCTCCTAAGATGGATTTTGGGCCTACCAGTGTGGGATTTGGGCCTTTTCGGGGCCTCCCAGAGTGGATTTTGGGTGTTCCCAGGGTGGATTTTGGGGTGACTCTGTGGGATTTTTGGTTCCCAGGGTGGATTTTGGGGGGATTTGGGGTTCCCGGGGTGGATTTTGGGGGTCCAAGGGTGGATTTTGGAGGTCCAAGAATGGATTTTAGGCCTCCTGAGATGGATTTTGGGCCTCCCAGTGTGGGATTTGGGCCTTTTCAGGGCCTCCCTGGGTGGATTTTGGGGGGTTCCCAGGTGGATTTTGGGGTGACTCTGTGGGATTTTGGGGTTCCCGGGGTGGATTTTGGGAGGATTTGGGGTTCCCGGGGTGGATTTTGGGGGTCCCGGGGTGGATTTTGGAGGTCCAAGAATGGATTTTAGGCCTCCTGAGATGGATTTTGGGCCTACCAGTGTGGGATTTGGGCCTTTTCGGGGCCTCCCCGGGTGGATTTTGGGGGGTTCCCAGGGTGGATTTTTTGGGGTGCGGGTGGGGGGGGGGTGGTGGAATTTTGGGGTTCGGGGGGGGGGTGGGGGGGTGTTAATTTTGGGGGGTTGCCCTGACCGAAATCGGCGAGTTTGAGATCCCCGCGACGGCTGAGGAGGAGGTTCTGGGGTTTGAGGTCGCGGTGCAGCACTTTGTGGCGGTGGCAGAAGGCCAGGCCCCGCAGCAGCTGGAACAGGAACAGCTGCCCCCCCCCACCCCCCCCCCCCCCCACCGCACCCCGCACCCCCCCAAAAAAAATCAACTCGTACCCCTCCCCCCTCCCCCTCCCTCCCCGATACCCCCCCCACAAACCCCCAAATACCCCCCAGACCCCCCAAACCCCCCCCATCCCCCCCTAAACTCCCCCCAAAATCCCCCCCCCCCTAACTCCCCCAGACCCCTCCATTTTCCCCCCCACCCCAGGACCCCCCCAAACC
>NW_028128602.1:0-49861 GCF_965231255.1 Vanellus vanellus | reverse complement strand
GGCCAAATTGTCTGGGGCATTTGAAGGGGTTCCAGGAGGCAGTGAGAAGCAGCATCACTTTTCCCCGCTGGCACCTTTGCTGTGGCAGCAAAAGCTGGACGTTTGTCTTTTTTGCTCCAAACAGCGCCGAAAGTGAAAACAGGTGCTTTTGAGGATAGACTTTTCAGGAAAGCAGAGAGGGCCAAATTGTCTGGGGCATTTGAAGGGGTTCCAGGAGGCAGTGAGAAGCAGCATCACTTTTCCCGCTGGCACCTTTGCTGTGGCAGCAAAAGCTGGACGTTTGTCTTTTTTGCTCCAAACAGCGGCGAAAGTGAAAAAAGGTGCTTTTGAGGATAGAGTGCGCAGGAAAGCAGAGAGGGCCAAATTGTCTGGGGCATTTGAAGGGGTTCCAGGAGGCAGTGAGAAGCAGCATCACTTTTCCCGCTGGCACCTTTGCTGTGGCAGCAAAAGCTGGACGTTTGTCTTTTTTGCTCCAAACAGCGCCGAAAGTGAAAAAAGGTGCTTTTGAGGATAGACTTTTCAGGAAAGCAGAGAGGGCCAAATTGTGTGGGGCATTTGAAGGGGTTCCAGGAGGCAGTGAGAAGCAGCATCACTTTTCCCCGCTGGCACCTTTGCTGTGGCAGCAAAAGCTGGACGTTTGTCTTTTTTGCTCCAAACAGCACCGAAAGTGAAAACAGGTGCTTTTGAGGATGGAGTGCGCAGGAAAGCAGAGAGGGCCAAATTGTCTGGAGCATTTGAAGGGGTTCCAGGAGGCAGTGAGAAGCAGCATCACTTTTCCCGCTGACACCTTTGCTGTGGCAGCAAAGCTGGACGTTTGTCTTTTTTGCTCCAAACAGCACCGAAAGTGAAAGAAGGTGCTTTTGAGGATAGACTTTTCAGGAAAGCAGAGAGGGCCAAATTGTCTGGGGCATTTGAAGGGTTCCAGGAGGCAGTGAGAAGCAGCATCACTTTTCCCCGCTGGCACCTTTGCTGTGGCAGCAAAAGCTGGACGTTTGTCTTTTTTGCTCCAAACAGCGCTGAAAGTGAAAAAAGGTGCTTTTGAGGATAGAGTGCGCAGGAAAGCAGAGAGGGCCAAATTGTGTGGGGCATTTGAAGGGGTTCCAGGAGGCAGTGAGAAGCAGCATCACTTTTCCCCGCTGGCACCTTTGCTGTGGCAGCAAAAGCTGGATGTTTGTCTTTTTTGCTCCAAACAGCGCCGAAAGTGAAAAAAGGTGCTTTTGAGTATAGAGTGCGCAGGAAAGCAGAGAGGGCCAAATTGTGTGGGGCATTTGAAGGGGTTCCAGGAGGCAGTGAGAAGCAGCATCACTTTTCCCAGCTGGCACCTTTGCTGTGGCAGCAAAAGCTGGACGTTTGTCTTTTTTGCTCCAAACAGCGCCGAAAGTGAAAAAAGGTGCTTTTGAGGATAGCGTGCGCAGGAAAGCAGAGAGGGCCAAATTGTGTGGGGCATTTGAAGGGGTTCCAGGAGGCAGTGAGAAGCAGCATCACTTTTCCCCGCTGGCATCTTTGCTGTGGCAGCAAAAGCTGGACGTTTGTCTTTTTTGCTCCAAACAGCGCCGAAAGTGAAAAAAGGTGCTTTTGAGGATAGAGTGCGCAGGAAAGCAGAGAGGGCCAAATTGTGTGGGGCATTTGAAGGGGTTCCAGGAGGCAGTGAGAAGCAGCATCACTTTTCACCGCTGGCACCTATGCTGTGGCAGCAAAAGCTGGACGTTTGTCTTTTTTGCTCCAAACAGCGCCGAAAGTGAAAAAAGGTGCTTTTGAGGATAGAGTGCGCAGGAAAGCAGAGAGGGCCAAATTGTGTGGGGCATTTGAAGGGGTTCCAGGACGCAGTGAGAAGCAGCATCACTTTTCCCCGCTGGCACCTTTGCTGTGGCAGCAAAAGCTGGACGTTTGTCTTTTTTGCTCCGGAGGGCGCCGAAAGTGAAATAAGGTGCTTTTGAGGATGGAGTGCGCAGGAAAGCAGAGAGGGCCAAATTGTCTGGAGCATTTGAAGGGGTTCCAGGAGGCAGTGAGAAGCAGCATCACTTTTCCCCGCTGGCACCTTTGCTGTGGCAGCAAAAGCTGGACGTTTGTCTTTTTTGCTCCAAACAGCACCGAAAGTGAAAGAAGGTGCTTTTGAGGATAGACTTTTCAGGAAAGCAGAGAGGGCCAAATTGTCTGGGGCATTTGAAGGGGTTCCAGGAGGCAGTGAGAAGCAGCATCACTTTTCCCCGCTGGCACCTTTGCTGTGGCAGCAAAAGCTGGACGTTTGTCTTTTTTGCTCCAAACAGCGCTGAAAGTGAAAAAAGGTGCTTTTGAGGATAGAGTGCGCAGGAAAGCAGAGAGGGCCAAATTGTGTGGGTCATTTGAAGGGGTTCCAGGAGGCAGTGAGAAGCAGCATCACTTTTCCCCGCTGGCACCTTTGCTGTGGCAGCCAAAAGCTGGACGTTTGTCTTTTTCGCTCCAAACAGCGCCGAAAGTGAAAAAAGGTGCTTTTGAGGATAGACTTTTCAGGAAAGCAGAGAGGGCCAAATTGTGTGGGGCATTTGAAGGGGTTCCAGGAGGCAGTGAGGACCAGCATCACTTTTCCCCTCTGGCACCTTTGCTGTGGCAGCAAAAGCTGGACGTTTGTCTTTTTTGCTCCAAACAGCGCCGAAAGTGAAAAAAGCTGCTTTTGAGGATAGACTTTTCAGGAAAGCAGAGAGGGCCAAATTGTCTGGGGCATTTGAAGGGGTTCCAGGAGGCAGTGAGAAGCAGCATCACTTTTCCCCGCTGGCACCTTTGCTGTGGCAGCAAAAGCTGGACGTTTGTCTTTTTTGCTCCAAACAGCACCGAAAGTGAAAACAGGTGCTTTTGAGGATGGAGTGCGCAGGAAAGCAGAGAGGGCCAAATTGTCTGGAGCATTTGAAGGGGTTCCAGGAGGCAGTGAGAAGCAGCATCACTTTTCCCCGCTGACACCTTTGCTGTGGCAGCAAAAGCTGGACGTTTGTCTTTTTTGCTCCAAACAGCACCGAAAGTGAAAGAAGGTGCTTTTGAGGATAGACTTTTCAGGAAAGCAGAGAGGGCCAAATTGTCTGGGGCATTTGAAGGGGTTCCAGGAGGCAGTGAGAAGCAGCATCACTTTTCCCGCTGGCACCTTTGCTGTGGCAGCAAAAGCTGGACGTTTGTCTTTTTTGCTCCAAACAGCGCTGAAAGTGAAAAAAGGTGCTTTTGAGGATAGAGTGCGCAGGAAAGCAGAGAGGGCCAAATTGTGTGGGGCATTTGAAGGGGTTCCAGGAGGCAGTGAGAAGCAGCATCACTTTTCCCCGCTGGCACCTTTGCTGTGGCAGCAAAAGCTGGATGTTTGTCTTTTTTGCTCCAAACAGCGCCGAAAGTGAAAAAAGGTGCTTTTGAGTATAGAGTGCGCAGGAAAGCAGAGAGGGCCAAATTGTGTGGGGCATTTGAAGGGGTTCCAGGAGGCAGTGAGAAGCAGCATCACTTTTCCCAGCTGGCACCTTTGCTGTGGCAGCAAAAGCTGGGACGTTTGTCTTTTTTGCTCCAAACAGCGCCGAAAGTGAAAAAAGGTGCTTTTGAGGATAGCGTGCGCAGGAAAGCAGAGAGGGCCAAATTGTGTGGGGCATTTGAAGGGGTTCCAGGAGGCAGTGAGAAGCAGCATCACTTTTCCCCGCTGGCATCTTTGCTGTGGCAGCAAAAGCTGGACGTTTGTCTTTTTTGCTCCAAACAGCGCCGAAAGTGAAAAAAGGTGCTTTTGAGGATAGAGTGCGCAGGAAAGCAGAGAGGGCCAAATTGTGTGGGGCATTTGAAGGGGTTCCAGGAGGCAGTGAGAAGCAGCATCACTTTTCCACCGCTGGCACCTATGCTGTGGCAGCAAAAGCTGGACGTTTGTCTTTTTTGCTCCAAACAGCGCCGAAAGTGAAAAAAGGTGCTTTTGAGGATAGAGTGCGCAGGAAAGCAGAGAGGGCCAAATTGTGTGGGGCATTTGAAGGGGTTCCAGGACGCAGTGAGAAGCAGCATCACTTTTCCCCGCTGGCACCTTTGCTGTGGCAGCAAAAGCTGGACGTTTGTCTTTTTTGCTCCGGAGGGCGCCGAAAGTGAAATAAGGTGCTTTTGAGGATGGAGTGCGCAGGAAAGCAGAGAGGGCCAAATTGTCTGGAGCATTTGAAGGGGTTCCAGGAGGCAGTGAGAAGCAGCATCACTTTTCCCCGCTGGCACCTTTGCTGTGGCAGCAAAAGCTGGACGTTTGTCTTTTTTGCTCCAAACAGCACCGAAAGTGAAAGAAGGTCCTTTTGAGGATAGACTTTTCAGGAAAGCAGAGAGGGCCAAATTGTCTGGGGCATTTGAAGGGGTTCCAGGAGGCAGTGAGAAGCAGCATCACTTTTCCCCGCTGGCACCTTTGCTGTGGCAGCAAAAGCTGGACGTTTGTCTTTTTTGCTCCAAACAGCGCTGAAAGTGAAAAAAGGTGCTTTTGAGGATAGAGTGCGCAGGAAAGCAGAGAGGGCCAAATTGTGTGGGTCATTTGAAGGGGTTCCAGGAGGCAGTGAGAAGCAGCATCACTTTTCCCCGCTGGCACCTTTGCTGTGGCAGCAAAAGCTGGACGTTTGTCTTTTTCGCTCCAAACAGCGCCGAAAGTGAAAAAAGGTGCTTTTGAGGATAGCGTGCGCAGGAAAGCAGAGAGGGCCAAATTGTGTGGGGCATTTGAAGGGGTTCCAGGAGGCAGTGAGAAGCAGCATCACTTTTCCCCGCTGACACCTTTGCTGTGGCAGCAAAAGCTGGACGTTTGTCATTTTTGCTCCAAATAGCACCGAAAGTGAAAGAAGGTGCTTTTGAGGATAGACTTTTCAGGAAAGCAGAGAGGGCCAAATTGTGTGGGGCATTTGAAGGGGTTCCAGGAGGCAGTGAGAAGCAGCATCACTTTTCCCCGCTGGCACCTTTGCTGTGGCAGCAAAAGCTGGACGTTTGTCTTTTTTGCTCCAAACAGCGCCGAAAGTGAAAAAAGGTGCTTTTGAGGATGGAGTGCGCAGGAAAGCAGAGAGGGCCAAATTGTCTGGAGCATTTGAAGGGGTTCCAGGAGGCAGTGAGAAGCAGCATCACTTTTCCCCGCTGACACCTTTGCTGTGGCAGCAAAAGCTGGACGTTTGTCTTTTTTGCTCCAAACAGCACCGAAAGTGAAAGAAGGTGCTTTTGAGGATAGACTTTTCAGGAAAGCAGAGAGGGCCAAATTGTCTGGGGCATTTGAAGGGGTTCCAGGAGGCAGTGAGAAGCAGCATCACTTTTCCCCGCTGGCACCTTTGCTGTGGCAGCAAAAGCTGGACGTTTGTCTTTTTTGCTCCAAACAGCGCTGAAAGTGAAAAAAGGTGCTTTTGAGGATAGAGTGCGCAGGAAAGCAGAGAGGGCCAAATTGTGTGGGGCATTTGAAGGGGTTCCAGGAGGCAGTGAGAAGCAGCATCACTTTTCCCTGCTGGCACCTTTGCTGTGGCAGCAAAAGCTGTATGTTTGTCTTTTTTGCTCCAAACAGCGCCGAAAGTGAAAAAAGGTGCTTTTGAGGATAGCGTGCGCAGGAAAGCAGAGAGGGCCAAATTGTCTGGGGCATTTGAAGGGGTTCCAGGAGGCAGTGAGGACCAGCATCACTTTTCCCCGCTGGCACCTTTGCTGTGGCAGCAAAAGCTGGACGTTTGTCTTTTTTTCTCCAAACTGCGCCGAAAGTGAAAAAAGGTGCTTTTGAGGATAGAGTGCGCAGGAAAGCAGAGAGGGCCAAATTGTGTGGGGCATTTGAAGGGGTTCCAGGAGGCAGTGAGAAGCAGCATCACTTTTCCCCGCTGGCACCTTTGCTGTGGCAGCAAAAGCTGGACGTTTGTCTTTTTTGCTCCAAACAGCGCCGAAAGTGAAAAAAGGTGCTTTTGAGGATAGACTTTTCAGGAAAGCAGAGAGGGCCAAATTGTGTGGGGCATTTGAAGGGGTTCCAGGAGGCAGTGAGAAGCAGCATCACTTTTCCCCGCTGGCACCTTTGCTGTGGCAGCAAAAGCTGGACGTTTGTCTTTTTTGCTCCAAACAGCGCCGAAAGTGAAAAAAGGTGCTTTTGAGGATAGACTTTTCAGGAAAGCAGAGAGGGCCAAATTGTGTGGGGCATTTGAAGGGGTTCCAGGAGGCAGTGAGGACCAGCATCACTTTTCCCCGCTGGCACCTTTGCTGTGGCAGCAAAAGCTGGACGTTTGTCTTTTTTGCTCCAAACAGCGCCGAAAGTGAAAAAAGGTGCTTTTGAGGATAGACTTTTCAGGAAAGCAGAGAGGGCCAAATTGTCTGGGGCATTTGAAGGGGTTCCAGGAGGCAGTGAGAAGCAGCATCACTTTTCCCCGCTGGCACCTTTGCTGTGGCAGCAAAAGCTGGACGTTTGTCTTTTTTGCTCCAAACAGCACCGAAAGTGAAAACAGGTGCTTTTGAGGATGGAGTGCGCAGGAAAGCAGAGAGAGCCAAATTGTCTGGAGCATTTGAAGGGGTTCCAGGAGGCAGTGAGAAGCAGCATCACTTTTCCCTGCTGACACCTTTGCTGTGGCAGCAAAAGCTGGACGTTTGTCTTTTTTGCTCCAAACAGCACCGAAAGTGAAAGAAGGTGCTTTTGAGGATAGACTTTTCAGGAAAGCAGAGAGGGCCAAATTGTCTGGGGCATTTGAAGGGGTTCCAGGAGGCAGTGAGAAGCAGCATCACTTTTCCCCGCTGGCACCTTTGCTGTGGCAGCAAAAGCTGGACGTTTGTCTTTTTTGCTCCAAACAGCGCTGAAAGTGAAAAAAGGTGCTTTTGAGGATAGAGTGCGCAGGAAAGCAGAGAGGGCCAAATTGTGTGGGGCATTTGAAGGGGTTCCAGGAGGCAGTGAGAAGCAGCATCACTTTTCCCCGCTGGCACCTTTGCTGTGGCAGCAAAAGCTGGATGTTTGTCTTTTTTGCTCCAAATAGCGCCGAAAGTGAAAAAAGATGCTTTTGAGTATAGAGTGCGCAGGAAAGCAGAGAGGGCCAAATTGTGTGGGGCATTTGAAGGGGTTCCAGGAGGCAGTGAGAAGCAGCATCACTTTTCCCCGCTGGCACCTTTGCTGTGGCAGCAAAAGCTGGACGTTTGTCTATTTTGCTCCAAACAGCGCCGAAAGTGAAAAAAGGTGCTTTTGAGGATAGCGTGCGCAGGAAAGCAGAGAGGGCCAAATTGTGTGGGGCATTTGAAGGGGTTCCAGGAGGCAGTGAGAAGCAGCATCACTTTTCCCCGCTGGCATCTTTGCTGTGGCAGCAAAAGCTGGACGTTTGTCTTTTTTGCTCCAAACAGCGCCGAAAGTGAAAAAAGGTGCTTTTGAGGATAGAGTGCGCAGGAAAGCAGAGAGGGCCAAATTGTGTGGGGCATTTGAAGGGGTTCCAGGAGGCAGTGAGAAGCAGCATCACTTTTCACCGCTGGCACCTATGCTGTGGCAGCAAAAGCTGGACGTTTGTCTTTTTTGCTCCAAACAGCGCCGAAAGTGAAAAAAGGTGCTTTTGAGGATGGAGTGCGCAGGAAAGCAGAGAGGGCCAAATTGTCTGGAGCATTTGAAGGGGTTCCAGGAGGCAGTGAGGACCAGCATCACTTTTCCCCGCTGGCACCTTTGCTGTGGCAGCAAAAGCTGGACGTTTGTCTTTTTTGCTCCAAACAGCACCGAAAGTGAAAGAAGGTGCTTTTGAGGATAGACTTTTCAGGAAAGCAGAGAGGGCCAAATTGTGTGGGGCATTTGAAGGGGTTCCAGGAGGCAGTGAGAAGCAGCATCACTTTTCCCCGCTGGCACCTTTGCTGTGGCAGCAAAAGCTGGACGTTTGTCTTTTTTGCTCCAAACAGCACCGAAAGTGAAAGAAGGTGCTTTTGAGGATAGACTTTTCAGGAAAGCAGAGAGGGCCAAATTGTGTGGGGCATTTGAAGGGGTTCCAGGAGGCAGTGAGAAGCAGCATCACTTTTCCCCGCTGGCACCTTTGCTGTGGCAGCAAAAGCTGGACGTTTGTCTTTTTTGCTCCGGAGGGCGCCGAAAGTGAAAACAGTTGCTTTTGAGGATGGAGTGCGCAGGAAAGCAGAGAGGGCCAAATTGTCTGGAGCATTTGAAGGGGTTCCAGGAGGCAGTGAGAAGCAGCATCACTTTTCCCCGCTGGCACCTTTGCTGTGGCAGCAAAAGCTGGACGTTTGTCTTTTTTGCTCCGGAGGGCGCCGAAAGTGAAAACAGGTGCTTTTGAGGTTGGAGTGCGCAGGAAAGCAGAGAGGGCCAAATTGTCTGGAGCATTTGAAGGGGTTCCAGGAGGCAGTGAGAAGCAGCATCACTTTTCCCCGCTGACACCTTTGCTGTGGCAGCAAAAGCTGGACGTTTGTCTTTTTTGCTCCAAACAGCGCCGAAAGTGAAAAAAGGTGCTTTTGAGGATAGCGTGCGCAGGAAAGCAGAGAGGGCCAAATTGTGTGGGGCATTTGAAGGGGTTCCAGGAGGCAGTGAGAAGCAGCATCACTTTTCCCCGCTGGCACCTTTGCTGTGGCAGCAAAAGCTGGACGTTTGTCTTTTTTGCTCCAAACAGCGCCGAAAGTGAAAAAAGGTGCTTTTGAGGATAGCGTGCGCAGGAAAGCAGAGAGGGCCAAATTGTGTGGGGCATTTGAAGGGGTTCCAGGAGGCAGTGAGAAGCAGCATCACTTTTCCCCGCTGGCACCTTTGCTGTGGCAGCAAAAGCTGGACGTTTTTCTTTTTTGCTCCGGAGGGCGTCGAAAGTGAAATAAGGTGCATTTGAGGATGGAGTGCGCAGGAAAGCAGAGAGGGCCAAATTGTCTGGAGCATTTGAAGGGGTTCCAGGAGGCAGTGAGAAGCAGCATCACTTTTCCCCGCTGGCACCTTTGCTGTGGCAGCAAAAGCTGGACGTTTGTCTTTTTTGCTCCAAACAGCACCGAAAGTGAAAGAAGGTGCTTTTGAGGATAGACTTTTCAGGAAAGCAGAGAGGGCCAAACTGTCTGGGGCATTTGAAGGGGTTCCAGGAGGCAGTGAGAAGCAGCATCACTTTTCCCCGCTGGCACCTTTGCTGTGGCAGCAAAAGCTGGACGTTTGTCTTTTTTGCTCCAAACAGCGCCAAGAGTGAAAAAAGGTGCTTTTGAGGATAGAGTGCGCAGGAAAGCAGAGAGGGCCAAATTGTGTGGGGCATTTGAAGGGGTTCCAGGAGGCAGTGAGAAGCAGCATCACTTTTCCCCGCTGGCACCTTTGCTGTGGCAGCAAAAGCTGGACGTTTGTCTTTTTTGCTCCGGAGGGCGCCGAAAGTGAAAAAAGGTGCTTTTGAGGATGCAGTGCGCAGGAAAGCAGAGAGGGCCAAATTGTCTGGGGCATTTGAAGGGGTTCCAGGAGGCAGTGAGGACCAGCATCACTTTTCCCAGCTGGCACCTTTGCTGTGGCAGCAAAAGCTGGACGTTTGTCATTTTTGCTCCAAACAGCGCCGAAAGTGAAAAAAGGTGCTTTTGAGGATAGCGTGCGCAGGAAAGCAGAGAGGGCCAAATTGTGTGGGGCATTTGAAGGGGTTCCAGGAGGCAGTGAGAAGCAGCATCACTTTTCCCCGCTGACACCTTTGCTGTGGCAGCAAAAGCTGGACGTTTGTCTTTTTTGCTCCAAACAGCACCGAAAGTTAAAGAAGGTGCTTTTGAGGATAGACTTTTCAGGAAAGCAGAGAGGGCCAAATTGTCTGGGGCATTTGAAGGGGTTCCAGGAGGCAGTGAGAAGCAGCATCACTTTTCCCCGCTGGCACCTTTGCTGTGGCAGCAAAAGCTGGACGTTTGTCTTTTTTGCTCCAAACAGCGCCGAAAGTGAAAAAAGGTGCTTTTGAGTATAGAGTGCGCAGGAAAGCAGAGAGGGCCAAATTGTGTGGGGCATTTGAAGGGGTTCCAGGAGGCACTGAGAAGCAGCATCACTTTTCCCCGCTGGCACCTTTGCTGTGGCAGCAAAAGCTGGACGTTTGTCTTTTTTGCTCCAAACAGCGCCGAAAGTGAAAAAAGGTGCTTTTGAGGATAGCGTGCGCAGGAAAGCAGAGAGGGCCAAATTGTGTGGGGCATTTGAAGGGGTTCCAGGAGGCAGTGAGAAGCAGCATCACTTTTCCCCGCTGGCATCTTTGCTGTGGCAGCAAAAGCTGGACGTTTGTATTTTTTGCTCCAAACAGCGCCGAAAGTGAAAAAAGGTGCTTTTGAGGATAGAGTGCGCAGGAAAGCAGAGAGGGCCAAATTGTGTGGGGCATTTGAAGGGGTTCCAGGAGGCAGTGAGAAGCAGCATCACTTTTCCCCGCTGGCACCTTTGCTGTGGCAGCAAAAGCTGGACGTTTGTCTTTTTTGCTCCGGAGGGCGCCGAAAGTGAAAACAGGTGCTTTTGAGGATGGAGTCCGCAGGAAAGCAGAGAGGGCCAAATTCTCTGGAGCATTTGAAGGGGTTCCAGGAGGCAGTGAGAAGCAGCATCACTTTTCCCCGCTGGCACCTTTGCTGTGGCAGCAAAAGCTGGACGTTTGTCTTTTTTGCTCCAAACAGCGCCGAAAGTGAAAAAAGGTGCTTTTGAGGATAGACTTTTCAGGAAAGCAGAGAGGGCCAAATTGTGTGGGGAATTTGAAGGGGTTCCAGGAGGCAGTGAGAAGCAGCATCACTTTTCCCCGCTGGCACCTTTGCTGTGGCAGCAAAAGCTGGACGTTTGTCTTTTTTGCTCCAAACAGCGCCGATAGTGAAAACAGGTGCTTTTGAGGATAGACTTTTCAGGAAAGCAGAGAGGGCCAAATTGTGTGGGGCATTTGAAGGGGTTCCAGGAGGTAGTGAGAAGCAGATTCACTTTTCCCAGCTGGCACCTTTGCTGTGGCAGCAAAAGCTGGACGTTTGTCTTTTTGGCTCCAAACAGCGGCGAAAGTGAAAACAGGTGCTTTTGAGGATAGACTTTTCAGGAAAGCAGAGAGGGCCAAATTGTCTGGGGCATTTGAAGGGGTTCCAGGAGGCAGTGAGAAGCAGCATCACTTTTCCCCGCTGGCACCTTTGCTGTGGCAGCAAAAGCTGGACGTTTGTCTTTTTTGCTCCAAACAGCGCCGAAAGTGAAAAAAGGTGCTTTTGAGGATAGAGTGCGCAGGAAAGCAGAGAGGGCCAAATTGTGTGGGGAATTTGAAGGGGTTCCAGGAGGCAGTGAGAAGCAGCATCACTTTTCCCCGCTGGCACCTTTGCTGTGGCAGCAAAAGCTGGACGTTTGTCTTTTTTGCTCCAAACAGCGCCGATAGTGAAAACAGGTGCTTTTGAGGATAGACTTTTCAGGAAAGCAGAGAGGGCCAAATTGTGTGGGGCATTTGAAGGGGTTCCAGGAGGTAGTGAGAAGCAGATTCACATTTTCCCAGCTGGCACCTTTGCTGTGGCAGCAAAAGCTGGACGTTTGTCTTTTTGGCTCCAAACAGCGGCGAAAGTGAAAACAGGTGCTTTTGAGGATAGACTTTTCAGGAAAGCAGAGAGGGCCAAATTGTCTGGGGCATTTGAAGGGGTTCCAGGAGGCAGTGAGAAGCAGCATCACTTTTCCCCGCTGGCACCTTTGCTGTGGCAGCAAAAGCTGGACGTTTGTCTTTTTTGCTCCAAACAGCGCCGAAAGTGAAAAAAGGTGCTTTTGAGGATAGAGTGCGCAGGAAAGCAGAGAGGGCCAAATTGTGTGGGGCATTTGAAGGGGTTCCAGGAGGCAGTGAGGACCAGCATCACTTTTCCCCACTGGCACATTTGCTGTGGCAGCAAAAGCTGGACGTTTGTCTTTTTTGCTCCAAACAGCGGCGAAAGTGAAAAAAGGTGCTTTTGAGGCTAGAGTCCGCAGGAAAGCAGAGAGGGCCAAATTGTGTGGGGCATTTGAAGGGGTTCCAGGAGGCAGTGAGAAGCAGCATCACTTTTCCCCGCTGGCACCTTTGCTGTGGCAGCAAAAGCTGGACGTTTGTCTTTTTTGCTCCAAACAGCGGCGAAAGTGAAAAAAGGTGCTTTTGAGGCTAGAGTGCGCAGGAAAGCAGAGAGGGCTAAATTGTCTGGGAATTTGAAGGGGTTCCAGGAGGCAGTGAGAAGCAGCATCACTTTTCCCCGCTGGCACCTTTGCTGTGGCAGCAAAAGCTGGACGTTTGTCTTTTTTGCTCCAAACAGCGCCGAAAGTGAAAAAAGGTGCTTTTGAGTATAGAGTGCGCAGGAAAGCAGAGAGGGCCAAATTGTGTGGGGCATTTGAAGGGGTTCCAGGAGGCAGTGAGAAGCAGCATCACTTTTCCCAGCTGGCACCTTTGCTGTGGCAGCAAAAGCTGGACGTTTGTCTTTTTTGCTCCGGAGGGCGCCGAAAGTGAAAACAGGTGCTTTTCAGGATGTAGTGCGCAGGAAAGCAGAGAGGGCCAAATTGTCTGGAGCATTTGAAGGGGTTCCAGGAGGCAGTGAGAAGCAGCATCACTTTTCCCCGCTGGCACCTTTGCTGTGGCAGCAAAAGCTGGACGTTTGTCTTTTTTGCTCCAAACAGCAACGAAAGTTAAAACAGGTGCTTTTGAGGATAGACTTTTCAGGAAAGCAGAGAGGGCCAAATTGTGTGGGGCATTTGAAGGGGTTCCAGGAGGCAGTGAGAAGCAGCATCACTTTTCCCCGCTGGCACCTTTGCTGTGGCAGCAAAAGCTGGACGTTTGTCTTTTTTGCTTCAAACAGCGCCGAAAGTGAAAAAAGGTGCTTATGAGGATAGGCTTTTCAGGAAAGCAGAGAGGGCCAAATTGTGTGGGGCATTTGAAGTGTTCCAGGAGGCAGTGAGAAGCAGCATCACTTTTCCCCGCTGGCACCTTTGCTGTGGCAGCAAAAGCTGGACGTTTGTCTTTTTTGCTCCAAACAGCGCCGAAAGTGAAAAAAGGTGCTTTTGAGGATAGAGTGCGCAGGAAAGCAGAGAGGGCCAAATTGTGTGGGGCATTTGAAGGGGTTCCAGGAGGCAGTGAGAAGCAGCATCACTTTTCCCCGCTGGCACCTTTGCTGTGGCAGCAAAAGCTGGACGTTTGTCTTTTTTGCTCCAAACAGCGCCGAAAGTGAAAACAGGTGCTTTTGAGGATAGACTTTTCAGGAAAGCAGAGAGGGCCAAATTGTGTGGGGCATTTGAAGGGGTTCCAGGAGGCAGTGAGAAGCAGCATCACTTTTCCCCACTGGCACCTTTGCTGTGGCAGCAAAAGCTGGACGTTTGTCTTTTTTGCTCCAAACAGCGCCGAAAGTGAAAAAAGGTGCTTTTGAGGATAGCGTGTGCAGGAAAGAAGAGAGGGCCAAATTGTGTGGGGCATTTGAAGGGGTTCCAGGAGGCAGTGAGGACCAGCATCACTTTTCCCCGCTGGCACCTTTGCTGTGGCAGCAAAAGCTGGACGTTTGTCTTTTTTGCTCCAAACAGCGCCGAAAGTGAAAAAAGGTGCTTTTGAGGATAGCGTGCGCAGGAAAGCAGAGAGGGCCAAATTGTCTGGGGCATTTGAAGGGGTTCCAGGAGGCAGTGAGAAGCAGCATCACTTTTCCCCGCTGGCACCTTTGCTGTGGCAGCAAAAGCTGGACGTTTGTCTTTTTTGCTCTAAACAGCACCGAAAGTGAAAAAAGGTGCTTTTGAGGATAGACTTTTCAGGAAAGCAGAGAGGGCCAAATTGTGTGGGGCATTTGAAGGGGTTCCAGGAGGTAGTGAGAAGCAGCATCACTTTTCCCCGCTGGCACCTTTGCTGTGGCAGCAAAAGCTGGACGTTTGTCTTTTTGGCTCCAAACAGCGGCGAAAGTGAAAAAAGGTGCTTTTGAGGCTAGAGTCCACAGCAAAGCAGAGAGGGCCAAATTGTGTGGGGCATTTGAAGGGGTTCCAGGAGGCAGTGAGGACCAGCATCACTTTTCCCCGCTGGCACCTTTGCTGTGGCAGCAAAAGCTGGACGTTTGTCTTTTTTTCTCCAAACTGCGCCGAAAGTGAAAAAAGGTGCTTTTGAGGATAGCGTGCGCAGGAAAGCAGAGAGGGCCAAATTGTCTGGGGCATTTGAAGGGGTTCCAGGAGGCAGTGAGAAGCAGCATCACTTTTCCCCGCTGGCACCTTTGCTGTGGCAGCCAAAGCTGGACGTTTGTCTTTTTTGCTCCGTAGGGCGCCGAAAGTGAAAACAGGTGCTTTTGAGGATAGAGTGCGCAGGAAAGCAGAGAGGGCCAAATTGTGTGGGGCATTTGAAGGGGTTCCAGGAGGCAGTGAGAAGCAGCATCACTTTTCCCCGCTGGCACCTTTGCTGTGGCAGCAAAAGCTGGACGTTTGTCTTTTTTGCTCCAAACAGCGCCGAAAGTGAAAAAAGGTGCTTTTGAGAATAGACTTTTCAGGAAAGCAGAGAGGGCCATATTGTGTGGGGCATTTGAAGGGGTTCCAGGAGGCAGTGAGGACCAGCATCACTTTTCCCCGCTGGCACCTTTGCTGTGGCAGCAAAAGCTGGACGTTTGTCTTTTTTGCTCCAAACAGCGTCAAAAGTGAAAAAAGGTGCTTTTGAGGATAGAGTGCGCAGGAAAGCAGAGAGGGCCAAATTGTGTGGGGCATTTGAAGGGGTTCCAGGAGGCAGTGAGAAGCAGCATCACTTTTCCCCGCTGGCACCTTTGCTGTGGCAGCAAAAGCTGGACGTTTGTCTTTTTTGCTCCAAACAGCGCCGAAAGCGAAAAAAGGTGCTTTTGAGGATAGAGTGCGCAGGAAATCAGAGAGGGCCAAATTGTGTGGGGCATTTGAAGGGGTTCCAGGAGGCAGTGAGAAGCAGCATCACTTTTCCCCGCTGGCACCTTTGCTGTGGCAGCAAAAGCTGGACGTTTGTCTTTTTTGCTCCAAACAGCGCCGAAAGTGAAAAAAAGGTGCTTTTGAGGATAGCGTGCGCAGGAAAGCAGAGAGGGCCAAATTGTGTGGGGCATTTGAAGGGGTTCCAGGAGGCAGTGAGAAGCAGCATCACTTTTCCCCGCTGGCACCTTTGCTGTGGCAGCAAAAGCTGGACGTTTGTCTTTTTTGCTCCAAACAGCACCGAAAGTGAAAAAAGGTGCTTTTGAGGATAGACTTTTCAGGAAAGCTGAGAGGGCCAAATTGTCTGGGGCATTTGAAGGGATTGCAGGAGGCAGTGAGAAGCAGCATCACTTTTCCCCGCTGGCACCTTTGCTGTGGCAGCAAAAGCTGGACGTTTGTCTTTTTTGCTCCAAACAGCGCCGAAAGTGAAAAAAGGTGCTTTTGAGGATAGACTTTTCAGGAAAGCTGAGAGGGCCAAATTGTGTGGGGCATTTGAAGGGGTTCCAGGAGGCAGTGAGAAGCAGCATCACTTTTCCCTGCTGGCACCTTTGCTGTGGCAGCAAAAGCTGGACGTTTGTCTTTTTTGCTCCGGAGGGCGCCGAAAGTGAAAACAGGTGCTTTTGAGGATGGAGTGCGCAGGAAAGCAGAGAGGGCCAAATTGTGTGGTGCATTTGAAGGGGTTCCAGGAGGCAGTGAGAAGCAGCATCACTTTTCCCCGCTGGCACATTTGCTGTGGCAGCAAAAGCTGGACGTTTGTCTTTTTTGCTCCAAACAGCGCCGAAAGTTAAAACAGGTGCTTTTGAGGATAGACTTTTCAGGAAAGCAGAGAGGGCCAAATTGTGTGGGGCATTTGAAGGGGTTCCAGGAGGCAGTGAGAAGCAGCATCACTTTTCCCCGCTGGCACCTTTGCTGTGGCAGCAAAAGCTGGACGTTTGTCTTCTTTGCTCCAAACAGCGCCGAAAGTGAAAAAAGGTGCTTTTGAGGATAGAGTGCGCAGGAAAGCAGAGAGGGCCAAATTGTGTGGGGCATTTGAAGGGGTTCCAGGAGGCAGTGAGAAGCAGCATCACTTTTCCCCGCTGGCACCTTTGCTGTGGCAGCAAAAGCTGGACGTTTGTCTTTTTTGCTCCAAACAGCGCCGAAAGTGAAAAAAGGTGCTTTTGAGGATAGAGTGCGCAGGAAAGCAGAGAGGGCCAAATTGTGTGGGGCATTTGAAGGGGTTCCAGGAGGCAGTGAGAAGCAGCATCACTTTTCCCCGCTGGCACCTTTGCTGTGGCAGCAAAAGCTGGACGTTTGTCTTTTTTGCTCCAAACAGCGCCGAAAGTGAAAAAAGGTGCTTTTGAGGATAGAGTGCGCAGGAAAGCAGAGAGGGCCAAATTGTGTGGGGCATTTGAAGGGGTTCCAGGAGGCAGTGAGAAGCAGCATCACTTTTCCCCGCTGGCACCTTTGCTGTGGCAGCAAAAGCTGGACGTTTGTCTTTTTTGCTCCAAACAGCGCCGAAAGCGAAAAAAGGTGCTTTTGAGGATAGAGTGCGCAGGAAAGCAGAGAGGGCCAAATTGTGTGGGGCATTTGAAGGGGTTCCAGGAGGCAGTGAGAAGCAGCATCACTTTTCCCCGCTGGCACCTTTGCTGTGGCAGCAAAAGCTGGACGTTTGTCTTTTTTGCTCCAAACAGCGCCGAAAGTGAAAAAAGGTGCTTTTGAGGATAGACTTTTCAGGAAAGCAGAGAGGGCCAAATTGTCTAGGGCATTTGAAGGGGTTCCAGGAGGCAGTGAGAAGCAGCATCACTTTTCCCCGCTGGCACCTTTGCTGTGGCAGCAAAAGCTGGACGTTTGTCTTTTTTGCTCCGGAGGGCGCCGAAAGTGTAAACAGGTGCTTTTGAGGATGGAGTGCGCAGGAAAGCAGAGAGGGCCAAATTGTGTGGTGCATTTGAAGGGGTTCCAGGAGGCAGTGAGAAGCAGCATCACTTTTCCCCGCTGGCACCTTTGCTGTGGCAGCAAAAGCTGGACGTTTGTCTTTTTTGCTCCAAACAGCGCCGAAAGTGAAAAAAGGTGCTTTTGAGGATAGACTTTTCAGGAAAGCAGAGAGGGCCAAATTGTCTGGGGCATTTGAAGGGGTTCCAGGAGGCAGTGAGAAGCAGCATCACTTTTCCCCGCTGGCACCTTTGCTGTGGCAGCAAAAGCTGGACGTTTGTCTTTTTTGCTCCAAACAGCGCCGAAAGTGAAAAAAGGTGCTTTTGAGGATAGACTTTTCAGGAAAGCAGAGAGGGCCAAATTGTGTGGGGCATTTGAAGGGGTTCCAGGAGGCAGTGAGAAGCAGCATCACTTTTCCCCGCTGGCACCTTTGCTGTGGCAGCAAAAGCTGGACGTTTGTCTTTTTTGATCCAAACAGCGCCGAAAGTGAAAAAAAGTGCTTTTGAGGATACAGTGCGCAGGAAAGCAGAGAGGGCCAAATTGTGTGGGGCATTTGAAGGGGTTCCAGGAGGCAGTGAGAAGCAGCATCACTTTTCCCCGCTGGCACCTTTGCTGTGGCAGCAAAAGCTGGACGTTTGTCTTTTTTGCTCCAAACAGCGCCGAAAGTGAAAAAAGTTGCTTTTGAGGATGGAGTGCGCAGGAAAGCAGAGAGGGCCAAATTGTGTGGGGCATATGAAGGGGTTCCAGGAGGCAGTGAGAAGCAGCATCACTTTTCCCCGCTGGCACCTTTGCTGTGGCAGCAAAAGCTGGACGTTTGTCTTTTTTGCTCCAAACAGCGCCGAAAGTGAAAAAAAGGTGCTTTTGAGGATAGCGTGCGCAGGAAAGCAGAGAGGGCCAAATTGTCTGGGGCATTTGAAGGGGTTCCAGGAGGCAGTGAGAAGCAGCATCACTTTTCCCCGCTGGCACCTTTGCTGTGGCAGCAAAAGCTGGACGTTTGTCTTTTTTGCTCCAAACAGCACCGAAAGTGAAAAAAGGTGCTTTTGAGGATATACTTTTCAGGAAAGCAGAGAGGGCCAAATTGTGTGGGGCATTTGAAGGGGTTCCAGGAGGCAGTGAGAAGCAGCATCACTTTTCCCCGCTGGCACCTTTGCTGTGGCAGCAAAAGCTGGACGTTTGTCTTTTTTGCTCCAAACAGCGCCGAAAGTGAAAAAAGTTGCTTTTGAGAATAGACTTTTCAGGAAAGCAGAGAGGGCCAAATTGTCTGGGGCATTTGAAGGGGTTCCAGGAGGCAGTGAGAAGCAGCATCACTTTTCCCCGCTGGCACCTTTGCTGTGGCAGCAAAAGCTGGACGTTTGTCTTTTTTGCTCCAAACAGCGCCGAAAGTGAAAACAGGTGCTTTTGAGGATGGAGTGCGCAGGAAAGCAGAGGGGGCCAAATTGTGTGGGGCATTTGAAGGGGTTCCAGGAGGCAGTGAGAAGCAGCATCACTTTTCCCCGCTGGCACCTTTGCTGTGGCAGCAAAAGCTGGACGTTTGTCTTTTTTGCTCCAAACAGCGCTGAAAGTGAAAAAAGGTGCTTTTGAGGATAGAGTCCACAGGTAAGCAGAGAGGGCCAAATTGTCTGGGGCATTGGAAGGGGTTCCAGGAGGCAGTGAGGACCAGCATCACTTTTCCCCGCTGGCACCTTTGCTGTGGCTGCAAAAGCTGGACGCTTGTCTTTTTTGCTCCAAACAGCGCCGAAAGTGAAAAAAGTTGCTTTTGAGGATAGACTTTTCAGGAAAGCAGAGAGGGCCAAATTGTCTGGGGCATTTGAAGGGGTTCCAGGAGGCAGTGAGAAGCAGCATCACTTTTCCCCGCTGGCACCTTTGCTGTGGCAGCAAAAGCTGGACGTTTGTCTTTTTTGCTCCAAACAGCGGCGAAAGTGAAAACAGGTGCTTTTGAGGATGGAGTGCGCAGGAAAGCAGAGGGGGCCAAATTGTGTGGGGCATTTGAAGGGGTTCCAGGAGGCAGTGAGAAGCAGCATCACTTTTCCCCGCTGGCACCTTTGCTGTGGCAGCAAAAGCTGGACGTTTGTCTTTTTTGCTCCAAACAGCGCCGAAAGTGAAAAAAGGTGCTTTTGAGGATAGCGTGTGCAGGAAAGCAGAGAGGGCCAAATTGTGTGGGGCATTTGAAGGGGTTCCAGGAGGCAGTGAGAAGCAGCATCACTTTTCCCCGCTGGCACCTTTGCTGTGGTAGCAAAAGCTGGACTTTTGTCTTTTTTGCTCCAAACAGCGCTGAAAGTGAAAAAAGGTGCTTTTGAGGATAGACTTTTCAGGAAAGCAGAGAGGGCCAAATTGTGTGGGGCATTTGAAGGGGTTCCAGGAGGCAGTGAGGACCAGCATCACTTTTTCCCGCTGGCACCTTTGCTGTGGCAGCAAAAGCTGGACGTTTGTCTTTTTTGCTCCAAACAGCGCCGAAAGTGAAAAAAGGTGCTTTTGAGGATAGACTTTTCAGGAAAGCAGAGAGGGCCAAATTGTCTGGGGCATTTGAAGGGGTTCCAGGAGGCAGTGAGAAGCAGCATCACTTTTCCCCGCTGGCACCTTTGCTGTGGCAGCAAAAGCTGGACGTTTGTCTTTTTTGCTCCAAACAGCGCCGAAAGTTAAAACAGGTGCTTTTGAGGATAGACTTTTCAGGAAAGCAGAGAGGGCCAAATTGTGTGGGGCATTTGAAGGGGTTCCAGGAGGCAGTGAGAAGCAGCATCACTTTTCCCCGCTGGCACATTTGCTGTGGCAGCAAAAGCTGGACGTTTGTCTTTTTTGCTCCAAACAGCGGCGAAAGTGAAAAAAGGTGCTTTTGAGGATAGACTTTTCAGGAAAGCAGAGAGGGCCAAATTGTCTGGGGCATTTGAAGGGGTTCCAGGAGGCAGTGAGGACCAGCATCACTTTTCCCCGCTGGCACCTTTGCTGTGGCAGCAAAAGCTGGACGTTTGTCTTTTTTGCTCCAAACAGCGCCGAAAGTGAAAAAAGGTGCTTTTGAGGATAGAGTGCGCAGGAAAGCAGAGAGGGCCAAATTGTGTGGGGCATTTGAAGGGGTTCCAGGAGGCAGTGAGAAGCAGCATCACTTTTCCCCGCTGGCACCTTTGCTGTGGCAGCAAAAGCTGGACGTTTGTCTTTTTGCTCCAAACATCGCCGAAAGTGAAAAAAGGTGCTTTTGAGGATGGAGTGCGCAGGAAAGCAGAGAGGGCCAAATTGTGTGGGGCATTTGAAGGGGTTCCAGGAGGCAGTGAGAAGCAGCATCACTTTTCCCCGCTGGCACCTTTGCTGTGGCAGCAAAAGCTGGACGTTTGTCTTTTTGCTCCAAACATCGCCGAAAGTGAAAAAAGGTGCTTTTGAGGATAGCGTGCGCAGGAAAGCAGAGAGGGCCAAATTGTGTGGGGCATTTGAAGGGGTTCCAGGAGGCAGTGAGAAGCAGCATCACTTTTCCCCGCTGGCACCTTTGCTGTGGCAGCAAAAGCTGGACGTTTGTCTTTTTTGCTCCAAACAGCGCCGAAAGTGAAAAAAAGGTGCTTTTGAGGATAGCGTGCGCAGGAAAGCAGAGAGGGCCAAATTGTCTGGGGCATTTGAAGGGGTTCCAGGAGGCAGTTAGAAGCAGCATCACTTTTCCCTGCTGGCACCTTTGCTGTGGCAGCAAAAGCTGGACGTTTGTCTTTTTTGCTCCAAACAGCACCGAAAGTGAAAAAAGGTGCTTTTGAGGATAGACTTTTCAGGAAAGCAGAGAGGGCAAAATTGTGTGGGGCATTTGAAGGGGTTCCAGGAGGCAGTGAGAAGCAGCATCACTTTTCCCCGCTGGCACCTTTGCTGTGGCAGCAAAAGCTGGACGTTTGTCTTTTTTGCTCCAAACAGCGCCGAAATTGAAAACAGGTGCTTTTGAGGATGGAGTGCGCAGGAAAGCAGAGGGGGCCAAATTGTGTGGGGCATTTGAAGGGGTTCCAGGAGGCAGTGAGAAGCAGCATCACTTTTCCCCGCTGGCACCTTTGCTGTGGCAGCAAAAGCTGGACGTTTGTCTTTTTTGCTCCAAACAGCGCCGAAAGTGAAAAAAGGTGCTTTTGAGGATAGCGTGTGCAGGAAAGCAGAGAGGGCCAAATTGTGTGGGGCATTTGAAGGGGTTCCAGGAGGCAGTGAGAAGCAGCATCACTTTTCCCCGCTGGCACCTTTGCTGTGGCAGCAAAAGCTGGACGTTTGTCTTTTTTGCTCCAAACAGCGGCGAAAGTGAAAAAAGGTGCTTTTGAGGATAGACTTTTCAGGAAAGCAGAGAGGGCCAAATTGTCTGGGGCATTTGAAGGGGTTCCAGGAGGCAGTGAGGACCAGCATCACTTTTCCCCGCTGGCACCTTTGCTGTGGCAGCAAAAGCTGGACGTTTGTCTTTTTTGCTCCAAACAGCGCCGAAAGTGAAAAAAGGTGCTTTTGAGGATAGCGTGCGCAGGAAAGCAGAGAGGGCCAAATTGTCTGGGGCATTTGAAGGGGTTCCAGGAGGCAGTGAGAAGCAGCATCACTTTTCCCCGCTGGCACCTTTGCTGTGGCAGCAAAAGCTGGACGTTTGTCTTTTTTGCTCCAAACAGCGCCGAAAGTGAAAAAAGGTGCTTTTGAGGATAGACTTTTCAGGAAAGCAGAGAGGGCCAAATTGTGTGGGGCATTTGAAGGGGTTCCAGGAGGCAGTGAGAAGCAGCATCACTTTTCCCCGCTGGCACCTTTGCTGTGGCAGCAAAAGCTGGACGTTTGTCTTTTTTGCTCCAAACAGCGCCGAAAGTGAAAAAAGGTGCTTTTGAGGATAGAGTGCGCAGGAAAGCAGAGAGGGCCAAATTGTGTGGGGCATTTGAAGGGGTTCCAGGAGGCAGTGAGAAGCAGCATCACTTTTCCCCGCTGGCACCTTTGCTGTGGCAGCAAAAGCTGGACGTTTGTCTTTTTTGCTCCAAACAGCGCCGAAAGTGAAAAAAGGTGCTTTTGAGGATAGAGTGCGCAGGAAAGCAGAGAGGGCCAAATTGTGTGGGGCATTTGAAGGGGTTCCAGGAGGCAGTGAGAAGCAGCATCACTTTTCCCCGCTGGCACCTTTGCTGTGGCAGCAAAAGCTGGACGTTTGTCTTTTTTGCTCCAAACAGCGCCGAAAGCGAAAAAAGGTGCTTTTGAGGATAGAGTGCGCAGGAAAGCAGAGAGGGCCAAATTGTGTGGGGCATTTGAAGGGGTTCCAGGAGGCAGTGAGAAGCAGCATCACTTTTCCCCGCTGGCACCTTTGCTGTGGCAGCAAAAGCTGGACGTTTGTCTTTTTTGCTCCAAACAGCGCCGAAAGTGAAAAAAGGTGCTTTTGAGGATAGACTTTTCAGGAAAGCAGAGAGGGCCAAATTGTCTAGGGCATTTGAAGGGGTTCCAGGAGGCAGTGAGAAGCAGCATCACTTTTCCCCGCTGGCACCTTTGCTGTGGCAGCAAAAGCTGGACGTTTGTCTTTTTTGCTCCGGAGGGCGCCGAAAGTGTAAACAGGTGCTTTTGAGGATGGAGTGCGCAGGAAAGCAGAGAGGGCCAAATTGTGTGGTGCATTTGAAGGGGTTCCAGGAGGCAGTGAGAAGCAGCATCACTTTTCCCCGCTGGCACCTTTGCTGTGGCAGCAAAAGCTGGACGTTTGTCTTTTTTGCTCCAAACAGCGCCGAAAGTGAAAACAGGTGCTTTTGAGGATAGACTTTTCAGGAAAGCAGAGAGGGCCAAATTGTCTGGGGCATTTGAAGGGGTTCCAGGAGGCAGTGAGAAGCAGCATCACTTTTCCCCGCTGGCACCTTTGCTGTGGCAGCAAAAGCTGGACGTTTGTCTTTTTTGCTCCGGAGGGCGCCGAAAGTGAAAAAAGGTGCTTTTGAGGATAGACTTTTCAGGAAAGCAGAGAGGGCCAAATTGTGTGGGGCATTTGAAGGGGTTCCAGGAGGCAGTGAGAAGCAGCATCACTTTTCCCCGCTGGCACCTTTGCTGTGGCAGCAAAAGCTGGACGTTTGTCTTTTTTGATCCAAACAGCGCCGAAAGTGAAAAAAAGTGCTTTTGAGGATACAGTGCGCAGGAAAGCAGAGAGGGCCAAATTGTGTGGGGCATTTGAAGGGGTTCCAGGAGGCAGTGAGAAGCAGCATCACTTTTCCCCGCTGGCACCTTTGCTGTGGCAGCAAAAGCTGGACGTTTGTCTTTTTTGCTCCAAACAGCGCCGAAAGTGAAAAAAGTTGCTTTTGAGGATGGAGTGCGCAGGAAAGCAGAGAGGGCCAAATTGTGTGGGGCATTTGAAGGGGTTCCAGGAGGCAGTGAGAAGCAGCATCACTTTTCCCCGCTGGCACCTTTGCTGTGGCAGCAAAAGCTGGACGTTTGTCTTTTTTGCTCCAAACAGCGCCGAAAGTGAAAAAAAGGTGCTTTTGAGGATAGCGTGCGCAGGAAAGCAGAGAGGGCCAAATTGTCTGGGGCATTTGAAGGGGTTCCAGGAGGCAGTGAGAAGCAGCATCACTTTTCCCCGCTGGCACCTTTGCTGTGGCAGCAAAAGCTGGACGTTTGTCTTTTTTGCTCCAAACAGCACCGAAAGTGAAAAAAGGTGCTTTTGAGGATATACTTTTCAGGAAAGCAGAGAGGGCCAAATTGTGTGGGGCATTTGAAGGGGTTCCAGGAGGCAGTGAGAAGCAGCATCACTTTTCCCCGCTGGCACCTTTGCTGTGGCAGCAAAAGCTGGACGTTTGTCTTTTTTGCTCCAAACAGCGCCGAAAGTGAAAAAAGTTGCTTTTGAGAATAGACTTTTCAGGAAAGCAGAGAGGGCCAAATTGTCTGGGGCATTTGAAGGGGTTCCAGGAGGCAGTGAGAAGCAGCATCACTTTTCCCCGCTGGCACCTTTGCTGTGGCAGCAAAAGCTGGACGTTTGTCTTTTTTGCTCCAAACAGCGCCGAAAGTGAAAACAGGTGCTTTTGAGGATGGAGTGCGCAGGAAAGCCGAGGGGGCCAAATTGTGTGGGGCATTTGAAGGGGTTCCAGGAGGCAGTGAGAAGCAGCATCACTTTTCCCCGCTGGCACCTTTGCTGTGGCAGCAAAAGCTGGACGTTTGTCTTTTTTGCTCCAAACAGCGCTGAAAGTGAAAAAAGGTGCTTTTGAGGATAGAGTCCACAGGTAAGCAGAGAGGGCCAAATTGTCTGGGGCATTTGAAGGGGTTCCAGGAGGCAGTGAGGACCAGCATCACTTTTCCCCGCTGGCACCTTTGCTGTGGCTGCAAAAGCTGGACGCTTGTCTTTTTTGCTCCAAACAGCGCCGAAAGTGAAAAAAGTTGCTTTTGAGGATAGACTTTTCAGGAAAGCAGAGAGGGCCAAATTGTCTGGGGCATTTGAAGGGGTTCCAGGAGGCAGTGAGAAGCAGCATCACTTTTCCCCGCTGGCACCTTTGCTGTGGCAGCAAAAGCTGGACGTTTGTCTTTTTTGCTCCAAACAGCGGCGAAAGTGAAAACAGGTGCTTTTGAGGATGGAGTGCGCAGGAAAGCAGAGGGGGCCAAATTGTGTGGGGCATTTGAAGGGGTTCCAGGAGGCAGTGAGAAGCAGCATCACTTTTCCCCGCTGGCACCTTTGCTGTGGCAGCAAAAGCTGGACGTTTGTCTTTTTTGCTCCAAACAGCGCCGAAAGTGAAAAAAGGTGCTTTTGAGGATAGCGTGTGCAGGAAAGCAGAGAGGGCCAAATTGTGTGGGGCATTTGAAGGGGTTCCAGGAGGCAGTGAGAAGCAGCATCACTTTTCCCCGCTGGCACCTTTGCTGTGGTAGCAAAAGCTGGACTTTTGTCTTTTTTGCTCCAAACAGCGCTGAAAGTGAAAAAAGGTGCTTTTGAGGATAGACTTTTCAGGAAAGCAGAGAGGGCCAAATTGTGTGGGGCATTTGAAGGGGTTCCAGGAGGCAGTGAGGACCAGCATCACTTTTTCCCGCTGGCACCTTTGCTGTGGCAGCAAAAGCTGGACGTTTGTCTTTTTTGCTCCAAACAGCGCCGAAAGTGAAAAAAGGTGCTTTTGAGGATAGACTTTTCAGGAAAGCAGAGAGGGCCAAATTGTCTGGGGCATTTGAAGGGGTTCCAGGAGGCAGTGAGAAGCAGCATCACTTTTCCCCGCTGGCACCTTTGCTGTGGCAGCAAAAGCTGGACGTTTGTCTTTTTTGCTCCAAACAGCGCCGAAAGTTAAAACAGGTGCTTTTGAGGATAGACTTTTCAGGAAAGCAGAGAGGGCCAAATTGTGTGGGGCATTTGAAGGGGTTCCAGGAGGCAGTGAGAAGCAGCATCACTTTTCCCCGCTGGCACATTTGCTGTGGCAGCAAAAGCTGGACGTTTGTCTTTTTTGCTCCAAACAGCGGCGAAAGTGAAAAAAGGTGCTTTTGAGGATAGACTTTTCAGGAAAGCAGAGAGGGCCAAATTGTCTGGGGCATTTGAAGGGGTTCCAGGAGGCAGTGAGGACCAGCATCACTTTTCCCCGCTGGCACCTTTGCTGTGGCAGCAAAAGCTGGACGTTTGTCTTTTTTGCTCCAAACAGCGCCGAAAGTGAAAAAAGGTGCTTTTGAGGATAGAGTGCGCAGGAAAGCAGAGAGGGCCAAATTGTGTGGGGCATTTGAAGGGGTTCCAGGAGGCAGTGAGAAGCAGCATCACTTTTCCCCGCTGGCACCTTTGCTGTGGCAGCAAAAGCTGGACGTTTGTCTTTTTGCTCCAAACATCGCCGAAAGTGAAAAAAGGTGCTTTTGAGGATGGAGTGCGCAGGAAAGCAGAGAGGGCCAAATTGTGTGGGGCATTTGAAGGGGTTCCAGGAGGCAGTGAGAAGCAGCATCACTTTTCCCCGCTGGCACCTTTGCTGTGGCAGCAAAAGCTGGACGTTTGTCTTTTTGCTCCAAACATCGCCGAAAGTGAAAAAAGGTGCTTTTGAGGATGGAGTGCGCAGGAAAGCAGAGAGGGCCAAATTGTGTGGGGCATTTGAAGGGGTTCCAGGAGGCAGTGAGAAGCAGCATCACTTTTCCCCGCTGGCACCTTTGCTGTGGCAGCAAAAGCTGGACGTTTGTCTTTTTTGCTCCAAACAGCGCCGAAAGTGAAAAAAAGGTGCTTTTGAGGATAGCGTGCGCAGGAAAGCAGAGAGGGCCAAATTGTCTGGGGCATTTGAAGGGGTTCCAGGAGGCAGTGAGAAGCAGCATCACTTTTCCCTGCTGGCACCTTTGCTGTGGCAGCAAAAGCTGGACGTTTGTCTTTTTTGCTCCAAACAGCACCGAAAGTGAAAAAAGGTGCTTTTGAGGATAGACTTTTCAGGAAAGCAGAGAGGGCAAAATTGTGTGGGGCATTTGAAGGGGTTCCAGGAGGCAGTGAGAAGCAGCATCACTTTTCCCCGCTGGCACCTTTGCTGTGGCAGCAAAAGCTGGACGTTTGTCTTTTTTGCTCCAAACAGCTCCGAAAGTGAAAACAGGTGCTTTTGAGGATGGAGTGCGCAGGAAAGCAGAGGGGGCCAAATTGTGTGGGGCATTTGAAGGGGTTCCAGGAGGCAGTGAGAAGCAGCATCACTTTTCCCCGCTGGCACCTTTGCTGTGGCAGCAAAAGCTGGACGTTTGTCTTTTTTGCTCCAAACAGCGCCGAAAGTGAAAAAAGGTGCTTTTGAGGATAGCGTGTGCAGGAAAGCAGAGAGGGCCAAATTGTGTGGGGCATTTGAAGGGGTTCCAGGAGGCAGTGAGAAGCAGCATCACTTTTCCCCGCTGGCACCTTTGCTGTGGCAGCAAAAGCTGGACGTTTGTCTTTTTTGCTCCAAACAGCGGCGAAAGTGAAAAAAGGTGCTTTTGAGGATAGACTTTTCAGGAAAGCAGAGAGGGCCAAATTGTCTGGGGCATTTGAAGGGGTTCCAGGAGGCAGTGAGGACCAGCATCACTTTTCCCCGCTGGCACCTTTGCTGTGGCAGCAAAAGCTGGACGTTTGTCTTTTTTGCTCCAAACAGCGCCGAAAGTGAAAAAAGGTGCTTTTGAGGATAGCGTGCGCAGGAAAGCAGAGAGGGCCAAATTGTCTGGGGCATTTGAAGGGGTTCCAGGAGGCAGTGAGAAGCAGCATCACTTTTCCCCGCTGGCACCTTTGCTGTGGCAGCAAAAGCTGGACGTTTGTCTTCTTTGCTCCAAACAGCGCCGAAAGTGAAAACAGGTGCTTTTAAAGATAGACTTTTCAGGAAAGCAGAGAGGGCCAAATTGTCTGGGGCATTTGAAGGGGTTCCAGGAAGCAGTGAGGACCAGCATCACTTTTCCCCGCTGGCACCTTTGCTGTGGCAGCAAAAGCTGGACGTTTGTCTTTTTTGCTCCAAACAGCGCCGAAAGTGAAAAAAGGTGCTTTTGAGGATGGAGTGCGCAGGAAAGCAGAGAGGGCCAAATTGTGTGGGGCATTTGAAGGGGTTCCAGGAGGCAGTGAGAAGCAGCATCACTTTTCCCCGCTGGCACCTTTGCTGTGGCAGCAAAAGCTGGACGTTTGTCTTTTTTGCTCCAAACAGCGCCGAAAGTGAAAAAAAGTTGCTTTTGAGGATAGCGTGCGCAGGAAAGCAGAGAGGGCCAAATTGTCTGGGGCATTTGAAGGGGTTCCAGGAGGCAGTGAGAAGCAGCATCACTTTTCCCCGCTGGCACCTTTGCTGTGGCAGCAAAAGCTGGACGTTTGTCTTTTTTGCTCCAAACAGCGCCGAAAGTGAAAAAAGGTGCTTTTGAGGATAGACTTTTCAGGAAAGCAGAGAGGGCCAAATTGTGTGGGGCATTTGAAGGGGTTCCAGGAGGCAGTGAGAAGCAGCATCACTTTCCCCGCTGGCACCTTTGCTGTGGCAGCAAAAGCTGGACGTTTGTCTTTTTTGCTCCAAACAGCGCCGAAAGTTAAAACAGGTGCTTTTGAGGATAGACTTTTCAGGAAAGCAGAGAGGGCCAAATTGTCTGGGGCATTTGAAGGGGTTCCAGGAGGCAGTGAGAAGCAGCATCACTTTTCCCCGCTGGCACCTTTGCTGTGGCAGCAAAAGCTGGACGTTTGTCTTTTTGCTCCGGAGTGCGCCGAAAGTGAAAAATGGTGCTTTTGAGGATGGAGTGCGCAGGAAAGCAGAGAGGGCCAAATTGTCTGGGGCATTTGAAGGGGTTCCAGGAGGCAGTGAGAAGCAGCATCGCTTTTCCCCGCTGGCACTTTTGCTGTGGCAGCAAAAGCTGGACGTTTGTCTTTTTTGCTCCAAACAGCGCCAAAAGTGAAAAAAGGTGCTTTTGAGGATAGAGTGCGCAGGAAAGCAGAGAGGGCCAAATTGTGTGGGGCATTTGAAGGGGTTCCAGGAGGCAGTGAGAAGCAGCATCACTTTTCCCCGCTGGCACCTTTGCTGTGGCAGCAAAAGCTGGACGTTTGTCTTTTTTGCTCCAAACAGCGCCGAAAGTGAAAAAAGGTGCTTTTGAGGATAGACTTTTCAGGAAAGCAGAGAGGGCCAAATTGTCTGGGGCATTTGAAGGGGTTCCAGGAGGCAGTGAGAAGCAGCATTACTTTTCCCCGCTGGCACCTGTGCTGTGGCAGCAAAAGCTGGACGTTTGTCTTTTTTGCTCCAAACAGCGGCGAAAGTGAAAAAAGGTGCTTTTGAGGATAGAGTGCGCAGGAAAGCAGAGAGGGCCAAATTGTCTGGGGCATTTGAAGGGGTTCCAGGAGGCAGTGAGAAGCAGCATCACTTTTCCCCGCTGGCACCTTTGCTGTGGCAGCAAAAGCTGGACGTTTGTCTTTTTTGCTCCAAACAGCGCCGAAAGTGAAAAAAGGTGCTTTTGAGGATGGAGTGCGCAGGAAAGCAGAGAGGGCCAAATTGTGTGGGGCATTTGAAGGGGTTCCAGGAGGCAGTGAGAAGCAGCATCACTTTTCCCTGCTGGCACCTTTGCTGTGGCAGCAAAAGCTGGACGTTTGACTTTTTTGCTCCAAACAGCGCCGAAAGTGAAAAAAGGTGCTTTTGAGGATAGCGTGCTCAGGAAAGCAGAGAGGGCCAAATTGTCTGGTGCATTTGAAGGGGTTCCAGGAGGCAGTGAGAAGCAGCATCACTTTTCCCCGCTGGCACCTTTGCTGTGGCAGCAAAAGCTGGACGTTTGTCTTTTTTGCTCCAAACAGCGCCGAAAGTGAAAAGAGGTGCTTTTGAGGATAGAGTGCGCAGGAAAGCAGAGAGGGCCAAATTGTCTGGGGCATTTGAAGGGGTTCCAGGAGGCAGTGAGAAGCAGCATCACTTTTCCCCGCTGGCACATTTGCTGTGGCAGCAAAAGCTGGACGTTTGTCTTTTTTGCTTCAAACAGCGCCGAAAGTGAAAAAAGGTGCTTTTGAGGATAGACTTTTCAGGAAAGCAGAGAGGGCCAAATTGTGTGGGGCATTTGAAGGGGTTCCAGGAGGCAGTGAGAAGCAGCATCACTTTTCCCCGCTGGCACCTTTGCTGTGGCAGCAAAAGCTGGACGTTTGTCTTTTTTGCTCCAAACAGCGCCGAAAGTGAAAAAAGGTGCTTTTGAGGATAGACTTTTCAGGAAAGCAGAGAGGGCCAAATTGTGTGGGGCATTTGAAGGGGTTCCAGGAGGCAGTGAGAAGCAGCATCACTTTTCCCCGCTGGCACCTTTGCTGTGGCAGCAAAAGCTGGACGTTTGTGTTTTTTGCTCCGGAGGGCGCCGAAAGTGAAAACAGGTGCTTTTGAGGATGGAGTGCGCAGGAAAGCAGAGAGGGCCAAATTGTGTGGGGCATTTGAAGGGGTTCCAGGAGGCAGTGAGAAGCAGCATCACTTTTCCCCGCTGGCACCTTTGCTGTGGCAGCAAAAGCTGGACGTTTGTCTTTTTTGCTCCAAACAGCGCCGAAAGTGAAAAAAGGTGCTTTTGAGGATAGACTTTTCAGGAAAGCAGGGAGGGCCAAATTGTCTGGGGCATTTGAAGGGGTTCCAGGAGGCAGTGAGAAGCAGCATCACTTTTCCCCGCTGGCACCTTTGCTGTGGCAGCAAAAGCTGGACGTTTGTCTTTTTTGCTCCAAACAGCGCCGAAAGTGAAAAAAGGTGCTTTTGAGGCTAGAGTGCGCAGGAAAGCAGAGAGGGCCAAATTGTGTGGGGCATTTGAAGGGGTTCCAGGAGGCAGTGAGAAGCAGCATCACTTTTCCCCGCTGGCACCTTTGCTGTGGCAGCAAAAGCTGGACGTTTGTCTTTTTTGCTCCAAACAGCGCCGAAAGTGAAAAAAGGTGCTTTTGAGGATAGCGTGCGCAGGAAAGCAGAGAGGGCCAAATTGTGTGGGGCATTTGAAGGGGTTCCAGGAGGCAGTGAGAAGCAGCATCACTTTTCCCCGCTGGCACCTTTGCTGTGGCAGCAAAAGCTGGACGTTTGTCTTTTTTGCTCCAAACAGCGGCGAAAGTGAAAAAAGGTGCTTTTGAGGATAGCGTGCGCAGGAAAGCAGAGAGGGCCAAATTGTCTGGGGCATTTGAAGGGGTTCCAGGAGGCAGTGAGAAGCAGCATCACTTTTCCCCGCTGGCACCTTTGCTGTGGCAGCAAAAGCTGGACGTTTGTCTTTTTTGCTCCAAACAGCGGCGAAAGTGAAAAAAGGTGCTTTTGAGGATGGAGTGCGCAGGAAAGCAGAGAGGGCCAAATTGTCTGGGGCATTTGAAGGGGTTCCAGGAGGCAGTGAGAAGCAGCATCACTTTTCCCTGCTGGCACCTTTGCTGTGGCAGCAAAAGCTGGACGTTTGTCTTTTTTGCTCCAAACAGCGCCGAAAGTGAAAAAAGGTGCTTTTGAGGATAGACTTTTCAGGAAAGCAGAGAGGGCAAAATTGTGTGGGGCATTTGAAGGGGTTCCAGGAGGCAGTGAGAAGCAGCATCACTTTTCCCCGCTGGCACCTTTGCTGTGGCAGCAAAAGCTGGACGTTTGTCTTTTTTGCTCCAAACAGCGCCGAAAGCGAAAAAAGGTGCTTTTGAGGATAGAGTGCGCAGGAAAGCAGAGAGGGCCAAATTGTCTGGGGCATTTGAAGGGGTTCCAGGAGGCAGTGAGGACCAGCATCACTTTTCCCCGCTGGCACCTTTGCTGTGGCAGCAAAAGCTGGACGTTTGTCTTTTTTGCTCCAAACAGCGGCGAAAGTGAAAAAAGGTGCTTTTGAGGCTAGAGTGTGCAGGAAAGCAGAGAGGGCCAAATTGTGTGGGGCATTTGAAGGGGTTCCAGGAGGCAGTGAGAAGCAGCATCACTTTTCCCCGCTGGCACCTTTGCTGTGGCAGCAAAAGCTGGACGTTTGTCTTTTTTGCTTCAAACAGCGCCGAAAGTGAAAAAAGGTGCTTTTGAGGATAGCGTGCGCAGGAAAGCAGAGAGGGCCAAATTGTCTGGGGCATTTGAAGGGGTTCCAGGAGGCAGTGAGAAGCAGCATCACTTTTCCCCGCTGGCACCTTTGCTGTGGCAGCAAAAGCTGGACGTTTGTCTTTTCTGCTCCAAACAGCACCGAAAGTGAAAAAAGGTGCTTTTGAGGATAGACTTTTCAAGAAAGCAGAGAGGGCCAAATTGTGTGGGGCATTTGAAGGGGTTCCAGGAGGCAGTGAGAAGCAGCATCACTTTTCCCCGCTGGCACCTTTGCTGTGGCAGCAAAAGCTGGACGTTTGTCTTTTTTGCTCCAAACAGCGGCGAAAGTGAAAAAAGGTGCTTTTGAGGATGGAGTGCGCAGGAAAGCAGAGAGGGCCAAATTGTCTGGGGCATTTGAAGGGGTTCCAGGAGGCAGTGAGAAACAGCATCACTTTTCCCTGCTGGCACCTTTGCTGTGGCAGCAAAAGCTGGACGTTTGTCTTTTTTGCTCCAAACAGCGCCGAAAGTGAAAAAAGGTGCTTTTGAGGATAGCGTGCGCAGGAAAGCAGAGAGGGCCAAATTGTCTGGGGCATTTGAAGGGGTTCCAGGAGGCAGTGAGAAGCAGCATCACTTTTCCCCGCTGGCACCTTTGCTGTGGCAGCAAAAGCTGGACGTTTGACTTTTTTGCTCCAAACAGCGCCGAAAGTGAAAAAAGGTGCTTTTGAGGCTAGAGTGCGCAGGAAAGCAGAGAGGGCCAAATTGTGTGGGGCATTTGAAGGGGTTCCAGGAGGCAGTGAGAAGCAGCATCACTTTTCCCCGCTGGCACCTTTGCTGTGGCAGCAAAAGCTGGACGTTTGTCTTTTTTGCTCCAAACAGCGGCGAAAGTGAAAAAAGGTGCTTTTGAGGATAGCGTGCGCAGGAAAGCAGAGAGGGCCAAATTGTGTGGGGCATTTGAAGGGGTTCCAGGAGGCAGTGAGAAGCAGCATCACTTTTCCCCGCTGGCACCTTTGCTGTGGCAGCAAAAGCTGGACGTTTGTCTTTTTTGCTCCAAACAGCGGCGAAAGTGAAAAAAGGTGCTTTTGAGGATGGAGTGCGCAGGAAAGCAGAGAGGGCCAAATTGTCTGGGGCATTTGAAGGGGTTCCAGGAGGCAGTGAGAAGCAGCATCACTTTTCCCTGCTGGCACCTTTGCTGTGGCAGCAAAAGCTGGACGTTTGTCTTTTTTGCTCCAAACAGCGGCGAAAGTGAAAAAAGGTGCTTTTGAGGATAGCGTGCGCAGGAAAGCAGAGAGGGCCAAATTGTCTGGGGCATTTGAAGGGGTTCCAGGAGGCAGTGAGAAGCAGCATCACTTTTCCCCACTGGCACCTTTCCTGTGGCAGCAAAAGCTGGACGTTTGTCTTTTTTGCTCCAAACAGCGCCGAAATTGAAAAAAGGTGCTTTTGAGGATGGAGTGCGCAGGAAAGCAGAGAGGGCCAAATTGTCTGGGGCATTTGAAGGGGTTCCAGGAGGCAGTGAGGACCAGCATCACTTTTCCCCACTGGCACCTTTGCTGTGGCAGCAAAAGCTGGACATTTGTCTTTTTTGCTCCAAACAGCGCCGAAAGTGAAAAAAGGGGCTTTTGAGGATGGAGTGCGCAGGAAAGCAGAGAGGGCCAAATTGTGTGGGGCATTTGAAGGGGTTCCAGGAGGCAGTGAGAAGCAGCATCACTTTTCCCCGCTGGCACCTTTGCTGTGGCAGCAAAAGCTGGACGTTTGTCTTTTTTGCTCCAAACAGCGCCGAAAGTGAAAAAAAGTTGCTTTTGAGGATGCAGTGCGCAGGAAAGCAGAGAGGGCCAAATTGTCTGGGGCATTTGAAGGGGTTCCAGGAGGCAGTGAGAAGCAGCATCACTTTTCCCCGCTGGCACCTTTGCTGTGGCAGCAAAAGCTGGACGTTTGTCTTTTTTGCTCCAAACAGCGCCGAAAGTGAAAAAAGGTGCTTTTGAGGATAGACTTTTCAGGAAAGCAGAGAGGGCCAAATTGTGTGGGGCATTTGAAGGGGTTCCAGGAGGCAGTGAGAAGCAGCATCACTTTTCCCCGCTGGCACCTTTGCTGTGGCAGCAAAAGCTGGACGTTTGTCTTTTTTGCTCCAAACAGCGCCGAAAGTTAAAACAGGTGCTTTTGAGGATAGACTTTTCAGGAAAGCAGAGAGGGCCAAATTGTGTGGGGCATTTGAAGGGGTTCCAGGAGGCAGTGAGAAGCAGCATCACTTTTCCCCGCTGGCACCTTTGCTGTGGCAGCAAAAGCTGGACGTTTGTCTTTTTTGCTCCAAACAGCGCCGAAAGTGAAAAAAGGTGCTTTTGAGGATAGACTTTTCAGGAAAGCAGAGAGGGCCAAATTGTCTGGGGCATTTGAAGGGGTTCCAGGAGGCAGTGAGAAGCAGCATTACTTTTCCCCGCTGGCACCTGTGCTGTGGCAGCAAAAGCTGGACGTTTGTCTTTTTTGCTCCAAACAGCGGCGAAAGTGAAAAAAGGTGCTTTTGAGGATAGAGTGCGCAGGAAAGCAGAGAGGGCCAAATTGTCTGGGGCATTTGAAGGGGTTCCAGGAGGCAGTGAGAAGCAGCATCACTTTTCCCCGCTGGCACCTTTGCTGTGGCAGCAAAAGCTGGACGTTTGTCTTTTTTGCTCCAAACAGCGCCGAAAGTGAAAAAAGGTGCTTTTGAGGATGGAGTGCGCAGGAAAGCAGAGAGGGCCAAATTGTGTGGGGCATTTGAAGGGGTTCCAGGAGGCAGTGAGAAGCAGCATCACTTTTCCCTGCTGGCACCTTTGCTGTGGCAGCAAAAGCTGGACGTTTGTCTTTTTTGCTCCAAACAGCGCCGAAAGTGAAAAAAGGTGCTTTTGAGGATAGCGTGCTCAGGAAAGCAGAGAGGGCCAAATTGTCTGGTGCATTTCAAGGGGTTCCAGGAGGCAGTGAGAAGCAGCATCACTTTTCCCCGCTGGCACCTTTGCTGTGGCAGCAAAAGCTGGACGTTTGTCTTTTTTGCTCCAAACAGCGCCGAAAGTGAAAAGAGGTGCTTTTGAGGATAGAGTGCGCAGGAAAGCAGAGAGGGCCAAATTGTCTGGGGCATTTGAAGGGGTTCCAGGAGGCAGTGAGAAGCAGCATCACTTTTCCCCGCTGGCACATTTGCTGTGGCAGCAAAAGCTGGACGTTTGTCTTTTTTGCTTCAAACAGCGCCGAAAGTGAAAAAAGGTGCTTTTGAGGATAGACTTTTCAGGAAAGCAGAGAGGGCCAAATTGTGTGGGGCATTTGAAGGGGTTCCAGGAGGCAGTGAGAAGCAGCATCACTTTTCCCCGCTGGCACCTTTGCTGTGGCAGCAAAAGCTGGACGTTTGTCTTTTTTGCTCCAAACAGCGCCGAAAGTGAAAAAAGGTGCTTTTGAGGATAGACTTTTCAGGAAAGCAGAGAGGGCCAAATTGTGTGGGGCATTTGAAGGGGTTCCAGGAGGCAGTGAGAAGCAGCATCACTTTTCCCCGCTGGCACCTTTGCTGTGGCAGCAAAAGCTGGACGTTTGTGTTTTTTGTTCCGGAGGGCGCCGAAAGTGAAAACAGGTGCTTTTGAGGATGGAGTGCGCAGGAAAGCAGAGAGGGCCAAATTGTGTGGGGCATTTGAAGGGGTTCCAGGAGGCAGTGAGAAGCAGCATCACTTTTCCCCGCTGGCACCTTTGCTGTGGCAGCAAAAGCTGGACGTTTGTCTTTTTTGCTCCAAACAGCGCCGAAAGTGAAAAAAGGTGCTTTTGAGGATAGACTTTTCAGGAAAGCAGGGAGGGCCAAATTGTCTGGGGCATTTGAAGGGGTTCCAGGAGGCAGTGAGAAGCAGCATCACTTTTCCCCGCTGGCACCTTTGCTGTGGCAGCAAAAGCTGGACGTTTGTCTTTTTGGCTCCAAACAGCGCCGAAAGTGAAAACAGGTGCTTTTGAGGATGGAGTGCGCAGGAAAGCAGAGAGGGCCAAATTGTCTGGGGCATTTGAAGGGGTTCCAGGAGGCAGTGAGAAGCAGCATCACTTTTCCCCGCTGGCACCTTTGCTGTGGCAGCAAAAGCTGGACGTTTGTCTTTTTTGCTCCGGAGGGCGCCGAAAGTGAAAAAAGGTGCTTTTGAGGACAGACTTTTCAGGAAAGCAGAGAGGGCCAAATTGTCTGGGGCATTTGAAGGGGTTCCAGGAGGCAGTGAGAAGCAGCATCACTTTTCCCCGCTGGCACCTTTGCTGTGGCAGCAAAAGCTGGACGTTTGTCTTTTTGGCTCCAAACAGCGCCGAAAGTGAAAAAAGGTGCTTTTGAGGATGGAGTGCGCAGGAAAGCAGAGAGGGCCAAATTGTCTGGGGCATTTGAAGGGGTTCCAGGAGGCAGTGAGAAGCAGCATCACTTTTCCCCGCTGGCACCTTTGCTGTGGCAGCAAAAGCTGGACGTTTGTCTTTTTTGCTCCAAACAGCGCCGAAAGTGAAAAAAGGTGCTTTTGAGGATAGCGTGCGCAGGAAAGCAGAGAGGGCCAAATTGTGTGGGGCATTTGAAGGGGTTCCAGGAGGCAGTGAGAAGCAGCATCACTTTTCCCCGCTGGCACCTTTGCTGTGGCAGCAAAAGCTGGACGTTTGTCTTTTTTGCTCCAAACAGCGCCGAAAGTGAAAAAAGGTGCTTTTGAGGATAGACTTTTCAGGAAAGCAGAGAGGGCCAAATTGTGTGGGGCATTTGAAGGGGTTCCAGGAGGCAGTGAGAAGCAGCATCACTTTTCCCCGCTGGCACCTTTGCTGTGGCAGCAAAAGCTGGACGTTTGTCTTTTTTGCTCCAAACAGCGCCGAAAGTGAAAAAAGGTGCTTTTGAGGATAGACTTTTCAGGAAAGCAGAGAGGGCCAAATTGTGTGGGGCATTTGAAGGGGTTCCAGGAGGCAGTGAGGACCAGCATCACTTTTCCCCACTGGCACCTTTGCTGTGGCAGCAAAAGCTGGACGTTTGTCTTTTTTGCTCCAAACAGCGCCGAAAGTGAAAAAAGGTGCTTTTGAGGATGGAGTGCGCAGGAAAGCAGAGAGGGCCAAATTGTCTGGGGCATTTGAAGGGGTTCCAGGAGGCAGTGAGAAGCAGCATCACTTTTCCCCGCTGGCACCTTTGCTGTGGCAGCAAAAGCTGGACGTTTGTCTTTTTTGCTCCAAACAGCGCCGAAAGTGAAAACAGGTGCTTTTGAGGATGGAGTGCGCAGGAAAGCAGAGAGGGCCAAATTGTGTGGTGCATTTGAAGGGGTTCCAGGAGGCAGTGAGAAGCAGCATCACTTTTCCCCGCTGGCACCTTTGCTGTGGCAGCAAAAGCTGGACGTTTGTCTTTTTTGATCCAAACAGCGCCGAAAGTGAAAAAAGGTGCTTTTGAGGCTACAGTGCGCAGGAAAGCAGAGAGGGCCAAATTGTGTGGGGCATTTGAAGGGGTTCCAGGAGGCAGTGAGAAGCAGCATCACTTTTCCCCGCTGGCACCTTTGCTGTGGCAGCAAAAGCTGGACGTTTGTCTTTTTTGCTCCAAACAGCGCCGAAAGTGAAAAAAGGTGCTTTTGAGGATAGCGTGCGCAGGAAAGCAGAGAGGGCCAAATTGTCTGGGGCATTTGAAGGGGTTCCAGGAGGCAGTGAGAAGCAGCATCACTTTTCCCCGCTGGCACCTTTGCTGTGGCAGCAAAAGCTGGACGTTTGTCTTTTTTGCTCCAAACAGCGGCGAAAGTGAAAAAAGGTGCTTTTGAGGATAGAGTGCGCAGGAAAGCAGAGAGGGCCAAATTGTCTGGGGCATTTGAAGGGGTTCCAGGAGGCAGTGAGAAGCAGCATCACTTTTCCCCGCTGGCACCTTTGCTGTGGCAGCAAAAGCTGGACGTTTGTCTTTTTTGCTCCAAACAGCGGCGAAAGTGAAAAAAGGTGCTTTTGAGGATGGAGGGCGCAGGAAAGCAGAGAGGGCCAAATTGTCTGGGGCATTTGAAGGGGTTCCAGGAGGCAGTGAGAAGCAGCATCACTTTTCCCTGCTGGCACCTTTGCTGTGGCAGCAAAAGCTGGACGTTTGTCTTTTTTGCTCCAAACAGCGCCGAAAGTGAAAAAAGGTGCTTTTGAGGATAGCGTGCACAGGAAAGCAGAGAGGGCCAAATTGTGTGGGGCATTTGAAGGGGTTCCAGGAGGCAGTGAGAAGCAGCATCACTTTTCCCCACTGGCACCTTTCCTGTGGCAGCAAAAGCTGGACGTTTGTCTTTTTTGCTCCAAACAGCGCCGAAATTGAAAAAAGGTGCTTTTGAGGATGGAGTGCGCAGGAAAGCAGAGAGGGCCAAATTGTCTGGGGCATTTGAAGGGGTTCCAGGAGGCAGTGAGGACCAGCATCACTTTTCCCCACTGGCACCTTTGCTGTGGCAGCAAAAGCTGGACATTTGTCTTTTTTGCTCCAAACAGCGCCGAAAGTGAAAAAAGGTGCTTTTGAGGATAGACTTTTCAGGAAAGCAGAGAGGGCAAAATTGTGTGGGGCATTTGAAGGGGTTCCAGGAGGCAGTGAGGACCAGCATCACTTTTCCCCACTGGCACCTTTGCTGTGGCAGCAAAAGCTGGACGTTTGTCTTTTTTGCTCCAAACAGCGCCGAAAGTGAAAAAAGGTGCTTTTGAGGATAGCGTGCGCAGGAAAGCAGAGAGGGCCAAATTGTCTGGGGCATTTGAAGGGGTTCCAGGAGGCAGTGAGAAGCAGCATCACTTTTCCCCGCTGGCACCTTTGCTGTGGCAGCAAAAGCTGGACGTTTGTCTTTTTTGCTCCAAACAGCGCCGAAAGTGAAAACAGGTGCTTTTGAGGATAGCGTGCGCAGGAAAGCAGAGAGGGCCAAATTGTCTGGGGCATTTGAAGGGGTTCCAGGAGGCAGTGAGAAGCAGCATCACTTTTCCCCGCTGGCACCTTTGCTGTGGCAGCAAAAGCTGGACGTTTGTCTTTTTTGCTCCAAACAGCGCCGAAAGTGAAAAAAGGTGCTTTTGAGGATAGACTTTTCAGGAAAGCAGAGAGGGCCAAATTGTGTGGGGCATTTGAAGGGGTTCCAGGAGGCAGTGAGAAGCAGCATCACTTTTCCCCGCTGGCACCTTTGCTGTGGCAGCAAAAGCTGGACGTTTGTCTTTTTTGCTCCAAACAGCGCCGAAAGTGAAAAAAGGTGCTTTTGAGGATAGACTTTTCAGGAAAGCAGAGAGGGCCAAATTGTGTGGGGCATTTGAAGGGGTTCCAGGAGGCAGTGAGGACCAGCATCACTTTTCCCCACTGGCACCTATGCTGTGGCAGCAAAAGCTGGACGTTTGTCTTTTTTGCTCCAAACAGCGCCGAAAGTGAAAAAAGGTGCTTTTGAGGATGGAGTGCGCAGGAAAGCAGAGAGGGCCAAATTGTCTGGGGCATTTGAAGGGGTTCCAGGAGGCAGTGAGAAGCAGCATCACTTTTCCCCGCTGGCACCTTTGCTGTGGCAGCAAAAGCTGGACGTTTGTCTTTTTTGCTCCAAACAGCGCCGAAAGTGAAAACAGGTGCTTTTGAGGATGGAGTGCGCAGGAAAGCAGAGAGGGCCAAATTGTGTGGTGCATTTGAAGGGGTTCCAGGAGGCAGTGAGAAGCAGCATCACTTTTCCCCGCTGGCACCTTTGCTGTGGCAGCAAAAGCTGGACGTTTGTCTTTTTTGATCCAAACAGCGCCGAAAGTGAAAAAAGGTGCTTTTGAGGCTACAGTGCGCAGGAAAGCAGAGAGGGCCAAATTGTGTGGGGCATTTGAAGGGGTTCCAGGAGGCAGTGAGAAGCAGCATCACTTTTCCCCGCTGGCACCTTTGCTGTGGCAGCAAAAGCTGGACGTTTGTCTTTTTTGCTCCAAACAGCGCCGAAAGTGAAAAAAGGTGCTTTTGAGGATAGCGTGCGCAGGAAAGCAGAGAGGGCCAAATTGTCTGGGGCATTTGAAGGGGTTCCAGGAGGCAGTGAGAAGCAGCATCACTTTTCCCCGCTGGCACCTTTGCTGTGGCAGCAAAAGCTGGACGTTTGTCTTTTTTGCTCCAAACAGCGGCGAAAGTGAAAAAAGGTGCTTTTGAGGATAGCGTGCGCAGGAAAGCAGAGAGGGACAAATTGTCTGGGGCATTTGAAGGGGTTCCAGGAGGCAGTGAGAAGCAGCATCACTTTTCCCCGCTGGCACCTTTGCTGTGGCAGCAAAAGCTGGACGTTTGTCTTTTTTGCTCCAAACAGCGCCGAAAGTGAAAAAAGGTGCTTTTGAGGATGGAGTGCGCAGGAAAGCAGAGAGGGCCAAATTGTCTGGGGCATTTGAAGGGGTTCCAGGAGGCAGTGAGAAGCAGCATCACTTTTCCCTGCTGGCACCTTTGCTGTGGCAGCAAAAGCTGGACGTTTGTCTTTTTTGCTCCAAACAGCGCCGAAAGTGAAAAAAGGTGCTTTTGAGGATAGCGTGCACAGGAAAGCAGAGAGGGCCAAATTGTCTGGGGCATTTGAAGGGGTTCCAGGAGGCAGTGAGAAGCAGCATCACTTTTCCCCACTGGCACCTTTCCTGTGGCAGCAAAAGCTGGACGTTTGTCTTTTTTGCTCCAAACAGCGCCGAAATTGAAAAAAGGTGCTTTTGAGGATGGAGTGCGCAGGAAAGCAGAGAGGGCCAAATTGTCTGGGGCATTTGAAGGGGTTCCAGGAGGCAGTGAGGACCAGCATCACTTTTCCCCACTGGCACCTTTGCTGTGGCAGCAAAAGCTGGACATTTGTCTTTTTTGCTCCAAACAGCGCCGAAAGTGAAAAAAGGTGCTTTTGAGGATAGACTTTTCAGGAAAGCAGAGAGGGCCAAATTGTGTGGGGCATTTGAAGGGGTTCCAGGAGGCAGTGAGAAGCAGCATCACTTTTCCCCGCTGGCACCTTTGCTGTGGCAGCAAAAGCTGGACGTTTGTCTTTTTTGCTCCGGAGGGCGCCGAAAGTGAAAACAGGTGCTTCTGAGGACGAGTGCGCAGGAAAGCAGAGCGGGCCAAATTGTCTGGGGCATTTGAAGGGGTTCCAGGAGGCAGTGAGAAGCAGCATCACTTTTCCCCGCTGGCACCTTTGCTGTGGCAGCAAAAGCTGGACGTTTGTCTTTTTTGCTCCAAACAGCGCCGAAAGTGAAAAAAGGTGCTTTTGAGGATAGACTTTTCAGGAAAGCAGAGAGGGCAAAATTGTGTGGGGCATTTGAAGGGGTTCCAGGAGGCAGTGAGAAGCAGCATCACTTTTCCCCGCTGGCACCTTTGCTGTGGCAGCAAAAGCTGGACGTTTGACTTTTTTGCTCCAAACAGCGCCGAAAGTGAAAAAAGGTGCTTTTGAGGCTAGAGTGCGCAGGAAAGCAGAGAGGGCCAAATTGTGTGGGGCATTTGAAGGGGTTCCAGGAGGCAGTGAGAAGCAGCATCACTTTTCCCCGCTGGCACCTTTGCTGTGGCAGCAAAAGCTGGACGTTTGTCTTTTTTGCTCCAAACAGCGCCGAAAGTGAAAAAAGGTGCTTTTGAGGATAGCGTGCGCAGGAAAGCAGAGAGGGCCAAATTGTCTGGGGCATTTGAAGGGGTTCCAGGAGGCAGTGAGAAGCAGCATCACTTTTCCCCGCTGGCACCTTTGCTGTGGCAGCAAAAGCTGGACGTTTGACTTTTTTGCTCCAAACAGCGCCGAAAGTGAAAAAAGGTGCTTTTGAGGCTAGAGTGCGCAGGAAAGCAGAGAGGGCCAAATTGTGTGGGGCATTTGAAGGGGTTCCAGGAGGCAGTGAGAAGCAGCATCACTTTTCCCCGCTGGCACCTTTGCTGTGGCAGCAAAAGCTGGACGTTTGTCTTTTTTGCTCCAAACAGCGCCGAAAGTGAAAAAAGGTGCTTTTGAGGATAGCGTGCGCAGGAAAGCAGAGAGGGCCAAATTGTCTGGGGCATTTGAAGGGGTTCCAGGAGGCAGTGAGAAGCAGCATCACTTTTCCCCGCTGGCACCTTTGCTGTGGCAGCAAAAGCTGGACGTTTGTCTTTTTTGCTCCAAACAGCGGCGAAAGTGAAAAAAGGTGCTTTTGAGGATAGCGTGCGCAGGAAAGCAGAGAGGGCCAAATTGTCTGGGGCATTTGAAGGGGTTCCAGGAGGCAGTGAGAAGCAGCATCACTTTTCCCCGCTGGCACCTTTGCTGTGGCAGCAAAAGCTGGACGTTTGTCTTTTTTGCTCCAAACAGCGCCGAAAGTGAAAAAAGGTGCTTTTGAGGATGGAGTGCGCAGGAAAGCAGAGAGGGCCAAATTGTCTGGGGCATTTGAAGGGGTTCCAGGAGGCAGTGAGAAGCAGCATCACTTTTCCCTGCTGGCACCTTTGCTGTGGCAGCAAAAGCTGGACGTTTGTCTTTTTTGCTCCAAACAGCGCCGAAAGTGAAAAAAGGTGCTTTTGAGGATAGCGTGCACAGGAAAGCAGAGAGGGCCAAATTGTCTGGGGCATTTGAAGGGGTTCCAGGAGGCAGTGAGAAGCAGCATCACTTTTCCCCACTGGCACCTTTCCTGTGGCAGCAAAAGCTGGACGTTTGTCTTTTTTGCTCCAAACAGCGCCGAAATTGAAAAAAGGTGCTTTTGAGGATGGAGTGCGCAGGAAAGCAGAGAGGGCCAAATTGTCTGGGGCATTTGAAGGGGTTCCAGGAGGCAGTGAGGACCAGCATCACTTTTCCCCACTGGCACCTTTGCTGTGGCAGCAAAAGCTGGACATTTGTCTTTTTTGCTCCAAACAGCGCCGAAAGTGAAAAAAGGTGCTTTTGAGGATAGACTTTTCAGGAAAGCAGAGAGGGCCAAATTGTGTGGGGCATTTGAAGGGGTTCCAGGAGGCAGTGAGAAGCAGCATCACTTTTCCCCGCTGGCACCTTTGCTGTGGCAGCAAAAGCTGGACGTTTGTCTTTTTTGCTCCGGAGGGCGCCGAAAGTGAAAACAGGTGCTTCTGAGGATGGAGTGCGCAGGAAAGCAGAGCGGGCCAAATTGTCTGGGGCATTTGAAGGGGTTCCAGGAGGCAGTGAGAAGCAGCATCACTTTTCCCCGCTGGCACCTTTGCTGTGGCAGCAAAAGCTGGACGTTTGTCTTTTTTGCTCCAAACAGCGCCGAAAGCGAAAAAAGGTGCTTTTGAGGATAGACTTTTCAGGAAAGCAGAGAGGGCAAAATTGTGTGGGGCATTTGAAGGGGTTCCAGGAGGCAGTGAGAAGCAGCATCACTTTTCCCCGCTGGCACCTTTGCTGTGGCAGCAAAAGCTGGACGTTTGACTTTTTTGCTCCAAACAGCGCCGAAAGTGAAAAAAGGTGCTTTTGAGGCTAGAGTGCGCAGGAAAGCAGAGAGGGCCAAATTGTGTGGGGCATTTGAAGGGGTTCCAGGAGGCAGTGAGAAGCAGCATCACTTTTCCCCGCTGGCACCTTTGCTGTGGCAGCAAAAGCTGGACGTTTGTCTTTTTTGCTCCAAACAGCGCCGAAAGTGAAAAAAGGTGCTTTTGAGGATAGCGTGCGCAGGAAAGCAGAGAGGGCCAAATTGTGTGGGGCATTTGAAGGGGTTCCAGGAGGCAGTGAGAAGCAGCATCACTTTTCCCCGCTGGCACCTTTGCTGTGGCAGCAAAAGCTGGACGTTTGACTTTTTTGCTCCAAACAGCGCCGAAAGTGAAAAAAGGTGCTTTTGAGGCTAGAGTGCGCAGGAAAGCAGAGAGGGCCAAATTGTGTGGGGCATTTGAAGGGGTTCCAGGAGGCAGTGAGAAGCAGCATCACTTTTCCCCGCTGGCACCTTTGCTGTGGCAGCAAAAGCTGGACGTTTGTCTTTTTTGCTCCAAACAGCGGCGAAAGTGAAAAAAGGTGCTTTTGAGGATAGCGTGCGCAGGAAAGCAGAGAGGGCCAAATTGTGTGGGGCATTTGAAGGGGTTCCAGGAGGCAGTGATAAGCAGCATCACTTTTCCCCTCTGGCACCTTTGCTGTGGCAGCAAAAGCTGGACGTTTGTCTTTTTTGCTCCAAACAGCGGCGAAAGTGAAAAAAGGTGCTTTTGAGGATGGAGTGCGCAGGAAAGCAGAGAGGGCCAAATTGTCTGGGGCATTTGAAGGGGTTCCAGGAGGCAGTGAGAAGCAGCATCACTTTTCCCTGCTGGCACCTTTGCTGTGGCAGCAAAAGCTGGACGTTTGTCTTTTTTGCTACAAACAGCGCCGAAAGTGAAAACAGGTGCTTTTGAGGATGGAGTGCGCAGGAAAGCAGAGAGGGCCAAATTGTGTGGGGCATTTGAAGGGGTTCCAGGAGGCAGTGAGAAGCAGCATCACTTTTCCCCGCTGGCACCTTTGCTGTGGCAGCAAAAGCTGGACGTTTGTCTTTTTTGCTCCAAACAGCGGCAAAAGTGAAAAAAGGTGCTTTTGAGGATAGACTTTTCAGGAAAGCAGAGAGGGCCAAATTGTGTGGGGCATTTGAAGGGGTTCCAGGAGGCAGTGAGAAGCAGCATCACTTTTCCCCGCTGGCACCTTTGCTGTGGCAGCAAAAGCTGGACGTTTGTCTTTTTTGCTCCAAACAGCGCCGAAAGTGAAAACAGGTGCTTTTGAGGATAGACTTTTCAGGAAAGCAGAGAGGGCCAAATTGTCTGGGGCATTTGAAGGGGTTCCAGGAGGCAGTGAGAAGCAGCATCACTTTTCCCCGCTGGCACCTTTGCTGTGGCAGCAAAACCTGGACGTTTGTCTTTTTTGCTCCGGAGGACGCCGAAAGTGAAAACAGGTGGTTTTGAGGATGGAGTGCGCAGGAAAGCAGAGAGGGCCAAATTGTGTGGTGCATTTGAAGGGGGTCCAGGAGGCAGTGAGAAGCAGCATCACTTTTCCCCGCTGGCACCTTTGCTGTGGCAGCAAAAGCTGGACGTTTGTCTTTTTTGCTCCAAACAGCGCCGAAAGTGAAAAAAGGTGCTTTTGAGGATAGCGTGCGCAGGAAAGCAGAGAGGGCCAAATTGTGTGGGGCATTTGAAGGGGTTCCAGGAGGCAGTGAGAAGCAGCATCACTTTTCCCCGCTGGCACCTTTGCTGTGGCAGCAAAAGCTGGACGTTTGTCTTTTTTGCTCCAAACAGCGCCGAAAGTGAAAAAAGGTGCTTTTGAGGATGCAGTGCGCAGGAAAGCAGAGAGGGCCAAATTGTGTGGGGCATTTGAAGGGGTTCCAGGAGGCAGTGAGAAGCAGCATCACTTTTCCCCGCTGGCACCTTTGCTGTGGCAGCAAAAGCTGGACGTTTGTCTTTTTTGCTCCAAACAGCGCCGAAAGTGAAAAAAGGTGCTTTTGAGGATAGACTTTTCAGGAAAGCAGAGAGGGCCAAATTGTGTGGGGCATTTGAAGGGGTTCCAGGAGGCAGTGAGAAGCAGCATCACTTTTCCCCGCTGGCACCTTTGCTGTGGCAGCAAAAGCTGGACGTTTGTCTTTTTTGCTCCAAACAGCGCCGAAAGTGAAAAAAGGTGCTTTTGAGGATAGACTTTTCAGGAAAGCAGAGAGGGCCAAATTGTGTGGGGCATTTGAAGGGGTTCCAGGAGGCAGTGAGGACCAGCATCACTTTTCCCCACTGGCACCTTTGCTGTGGCAGCAAAAGCTGGACGTTTGTCTTTTTTGCTCCAAACAGCGCCGAAAGTGAAAAAAGGTGCTTTTGAGGATGGAGTGCGCAGGAAAGCAGAGAGGGCCAAATTGTCTGGGGCATTTGAAGGGGTTCCAGGAGGCAGTGAGAAGCAGCATCACTTTTCCCCGCTGGCACCTTTGCTGTGGCAGCAAAAGCTGGACGTTTGTCTTTTTTGCTCCGGAGGGCGCCGAAAGTGAAAACAGGTGCTTTTGAGGATGGAGTGCGCAGGAAAGCAGAGAGGGCCAAATTGTGTGGTGCATTTGAAGGGGTTCCAGGAGGCAGTGAGAAGCAGCATCACTTTTCCCCGCTGGCACCTTTGCTGTGGCAGCAAAAGCTGGACGTTTGTCTTTTTTGCTCCAAACAGCGCCGAAAGTGAAAAAAGGTGCTTTTGAGGATAGACTTTTCAGGAAAGCAGAGAGGGCCAAATTGTGTGGGGCATTTGAAGGGGTTCCAGGAGGCAGTGAGAAGCAGCATCACTTTTCCCCGCTGGCACCTTTGCTGTGGCAGCAAAAGCTGGACGTTTGTCTTTTTTGCTCCAAACAGCGCCGAAAGTGAAAAAAGGTGCTTTTGAGGATAGCGTGCGCAGGAAAGCAGAGAGGGCCAAATTGTCTGGGGCATTTGAAGGGGTTCCAGGAGGCAGTGAGAAGCAGCATCACTTTTCCCCGCTGGCACCTTTGCTGTGGCAGCAAAAGCTGGACGTTTGTCTTTTTTGCTCCAAACAGCGCCGAAAGTGAAAACAGGTGCTTTTGAGGATAGCGTGCGCAGGAAAGCAGAGAGGGCCAAATTGTCTGGGGCATTTGAAGGGGTTCCAGGAGGCAGTGAGAAGCAGCATCACTTTTCCCCGCTGGCACCTTTCCTGTGGCAGCAAAAGCTGGACGTTTGTCTTTTTTGCTCCAAACAGCGCCGAAATTGAAAAAAGGTGCTTTTGAGGATGGAGTGCGCAGGAAAGCAGAGAGGGCCAAATTGTGTGGGGCATTTGAAGGGGTTCCAGGAGGCAGTGAGGACCAGCATCACTTTTCCCCACTGGCACCTTTGCTGTGGCAGCAAAAGCTGGACATTTGTCTTTTTTGCTCCAAACAGCGCCGAAAGTGAAAAAAGGTGCTTTTGAGGATAGACTTTTCAGGAAAGCAGAGAGGGCCAAATTGTGTGGGGCATTTGAAGGGGTTCCAGGAGGCAGTGAGAAGCAGCATCACTTTTCCCCGCTGGCACCTTTGCTGTGGCAGCAAAAGCTGGACGTTTGTCTTTTTTGCTCCGGAGGGCGCCGAAAGTGAAAACAGGTGCTTTTGAGGATGGAGTGCGCAGGAAAGCAGAGCGGGCCAAATTGTCTGGGGCATTTGAAGGGGTTCCAGGAGGCAGTGAGAAGCAGCATCACTTTTCCCCGCTGGCACCTTTGCTGTGGCAGCAAAAGCTGGACGTTTGTCTTTTTTGCTCGAAACAGCGCCGAAAGTGAAAAAAGGTGCTTTTGAGGATAGACTTTTCAGGAAAGCAGAGAGGGCAAAATTGTGTGGGGCATTTGAAGGGGTTCCAGGAGGCAGTGAGAAGCAGCATCACTTTTCCCCGCTGGCACCTTTCCTGTGCCAGCAAAAGCTGGACGTTTGTCTTTTTTGCTCCAAACAGCGCCGAAATTGAAAAAAGGTGCTTTTGAGGATGGAGTGCGCAGGAAAGCAGAGAGGGCCAAATTGTGTGGGGCATTTGAAGGGGTTCCAGGAGGCAGTGAGGACCAGCATCACTTTTCCCCACTGGCACCTTTGCTGTGGCAGCAAAAGCTGGACATTTGTCTTTTTTGCTCCAAACAGCGCCGAAAGTGAAAAAAGGTGCTTTTGAGGATAGACTTTTCAGGAAAGCAGAGAGGGCCAAATTGTGTGGGGCATTTGAAGGGGTTCCAGGAGGCAGTGAGAAGCAGCATCACTTTTCCCCGCTGGCACCTTTGCTGTGGCAGCAAAAGCTGGACGTTTGTCTTTTTTGCTCCAAACAGCGCTGAAAGTGAAAACAGGTGCTTTTGAGGATGGAGTGCGCAGGAAAGCAGAGCGGGCCAAATTGTCTGGGGCATTTGAAGGGGTTCCAGGAGGCAGTGAGAAGCAGCATCACTTTTCCCCGCTGGCACCTTTGCTGTGGCAGCAAAAGCTGGACGTTTGTCTTTTTTGCTCCAAACAGCGCCGAAAGTGAAAAAAGGTGCTTTTGAGGATAGACTTTTCAGGAAAGCAGAGAGGGCAAAATTGTGTGGGGCATTTGAAGGGGTTCCAGGAGGCAGTGAGAAGCAGCATCACTTTTCCCCGCTGGCACCTTTGCTGTGGCAGCAAAAGCTGGACGTTTGTCTTTTTTGCTCCAGACAGCGCCGAAAGCGAAAAAAGTTGCTTTTGAGGCTAGAGTGCGCAGGAAAGCAGAGAGGGCCAAATTGTCTGGGGCATTTGAAGGGGTTCCAGGAGGCAGTGAGAAGCAGCATCACTTTTCCCCGCTGGCACCTTTGCTGTGGCAGCAAAAGCTGGACGTTTGTCTTTTTTGCTTCAAACAGCGCCGAAAGTGAAAAAAGGTGCTTTTGAGGATAGCGTGCGCAGGAAAGCAGAGAGGGCCAAATTGTCTGGGGCATTTGAAGGGGTTCCAGGAGGCAGTGAGAAGCAGCATCACTTTTCCCCGCTGGCACCTTTGCTGTGGCAGCAAAAGCTGGACGTTTGTCTTTTCTGCTCCAAACAGCGCCGAAAGTGAAAAAAGGTGCTTTTGAGGATAGACTTTTCAGGAAAGCAGAGAGGGCCAAATTGTGTGGGGCATTTGAAGGGGTTCCAGGAGGCAGTGAGGACCAGCATCACTTTTCCCCGCTGGCACCTTTGCTGTGGCAGCAAAAGCTGGACGTTTGTCTTTTTTGCTCCAAACAGCGCCGAAAGTGAAAAAAGGTGCTTTTGAGGATAGACTTTTCAGGAAAGCAGAGAGGGCCAAATTGTGTGGGGCATTTGAAGGGGTTCCAGGAGGCAGTGAGAAGCAGCATCACTTTTCCCCGCTGGCACCTTTGCTGTGGCAGCAAAAGCTGGACGTTTGTCTTTTTTGCTCCAAACAGCGCCGAAAGTGAAAACAGGTGCTTTTGAGGATAGACTTTTCAGGAAAGCAGAGAGGGCCAAATTGTGTGGGGCATTTGAAGGGGTTCCAGGAGGCAGTGAGAAGCAGCATCACTTTTCCCCGCTGGCACCTTTGCTGTGGCAGCAAAAGCTGGACGTTTGTCTTTTTTGCTCCAAACAGCGCCGAAAGTGAAAACAGGTGCTTTTGAGGATGGAGTGCGCAGGAAAGCAGAGAGGGCCAAATTGTGTGGGGCATTTGAAGGGGTTCCAGGAGGCAGTGAGAAGCAGCATCACTTTTCCCTGCTGGCACCTTTGCTGTGGCAGCAAAAGCTGGACGTTTGACTTTTTTGCTCCAAACAGCGCCGAAAGTGAAAAAAGGTGCTTTTGAGGATAGCGTGCTCAGGAAAGCAGAGAGGGCCAAATTGTCTGGTGCATTTGAAGGGGTTCCAGGAGGCAGTGAGAAGCAGCATCACTTTTCCCCGCTGGCACCTTTGCTGTGGCAGCAAAAGCTGGACGTTTGTCTTTTTTGCTCCAAACAGCGCCGAAAGTGAAAAGAGGTGCTTTTGAGGATAGAGTGCGCAGGAAAGCAGAGAGGGCCAAATTGTCTGGGGCATTTGAAGGGGTTCCAGGAGGCAGTGAGAAGCAGCATCACTTTTCCCCGCTGGCACATTTGCTGTGGCAGCAAAAGCTGGACGTTTGTCTTTTTTGCTCCAAACAGCGCCGAAAGTGAAAAAAGGTGCTTTTGAGGATAGACTTTTCAGGAAAGCAGAGAGGGCCAAATTGTGTGGGGCATTTGAAGGGGTTCCAGGAGGCAGTGAGAAGCAGCATCACTTTTCCCCGCTGGCACCTTTGCTGTGGCAGCAAAAGCTGGACGTTTGTCTTTTTTGCTCCGGAGGGCGCCGAAAGTGAAAACAGGTGCTTTTGAGGATGGAGTGCGCAGGAAAGCAGAGCGGGCCAAATTGTCTGGGGCATTTGAAGGGGTTCCAGGAGGCAGTGAGAAGCAGCATCACTTTTCCCCGCTGGCACCTTTGCTGTGGCAGCAAAAGCTGGACGTTTGTCTTTTTTGCTCCAAACAGCGCCGAAAGTGAAAAAAGGTGCTTTTGAGGATAGACTTTTCAGGAAAGCAGAGAGGGCAAAATTGTGTGGGGCATTTGAAGGGGTTCCAGGAGGCAGTGAGAAGCAGCATCACTTTTCCCCGCTGGCACCTTTGCTGTGGCAGCAAAAGCTGGACGTTTGTCTTTTTTGCTCCAGACAGCGCCGAAAGCGAAAAAAGTTGCTTTTGAGGCTAGAGTGCGCAGGAAAGCAGAGAGGGCCAAATTGTCTGGGGCATTTGAAGGGGTTCCAGGAGGCAGTGAGAAGCAGCATCACTTTTCCCCGCTGGCACCTTTGCTGTGGCAGCAAAAGCTGGACGTTTGTCTTTTTTGCTTCAAACAGCGCCGAAAGTGAAAAAAGGTGCTTTTGAGGATAGCGTGCGCAGGAAAGCAGAGAGGGCCAAATTGTCTGGGGCATTTGAAGGGGTTCCAGGAGGCAGTGAGAAGCAGCATCACTTTTCCCCGCTGGCACCTTTGCTGTGGCAGCAAAAGCTGGACGTTTGTCTTTTCTGCTCCAAACAGCGCCGAAAGTGAAAAAAGGTGCTTTTGAGGATAGACTTTTCAGGAAAGCAGAGAGGGCCAAATTGTGTGGGGCATTTGAGGGGTTCCAGGAGGCAGTGAGGACCAGCATCACTTTTCCCCGCTGGCACCTTTGCTGTGGCAGCAAAAGCTGGACGTTTGTCTTTTTTGCTCCAAACAGCGCCGAAAGTGAAAAAAGGTGCTTTTGAGGATAGACTTTTCAGGAAAGCAGAGAGGGCCAAATTGTGTGGGGCATTTGAAGGGGTTCCAGGAGGCAGTGAGAAGCAGCATCACTTTTCCCCGCTGGCACCTTTGCTGTGGCAGCAAAAGCTGGACGTTTGTCTTTTTTGCTCCAAACAGCGCCGAAAGTGAAAACAGGTGCTTTTGAGGATAGACTTTTCAGGAAAGCAGAGAGGGCCAAATTGTGTGGGGCATTTGAAGGGGTTCCAGGAGGCAGTGAGAAGCAGCATCACTTTTCCCCGCTGGCACCTTTGCTGTGGCAGCAAAAGCTGGACGTTTGTCTTTTTTGCTCCAAACAGCGCCGAAAGTGAAAACAGGTGCTTTTGAGGATGGAGTGCGCAGAAAAGCAGAGAGGGCCAAATTGTGTGGGGCATTTGAAGGGGTTCCAGGAGGCAGTGAGAAGCAGCATCACTTTTCCCTGCTGGCACCTTTGCTGTGGCAGCAAAAGCTGGACGTTT
>NW_028128603.1:0-28873 GCF_965231255.1 Vanellus vanellus | reverse complement strand
CGCAGCAAAAAAGACAAACGTCCAGCTTTTGCTGCCACAGCAAAGGGGCCAGCGGGGAAAAGTCATGCTGGTCCTCACTGCCTCCTGGAACCCCTTCAAATGCCCCACACAATTTGGCCCTCTCTGCTTTCCTGCCGACTCTAGCCTCAAAAGCACCTTTTTTCACTTTTGGCGCCCTCCGCAGCAAAAAAGACAAACGTCCAGCTTTTGCTGCCACAGCAAAGGGGCCAGAGGAGAAAAGTCATGCTGGTCCTCACTGCCTCCTGGAACCCCTTCAAATGCCCCACACAATTTGGCCCTCTCTGCTTTCCTGCCGACTCTAGCCTCAAAAGCACCTTTTTTCACTTTTGGCAGCCCTCCGCAGCAAAAAAGACAAACGTCCAGCTTTTACTGCCACAGCAAAGGGGCCAGCGGGGAAAAGTCATGCTGGTCCTCACTGCCTCCTGGAACCCCTTCAAATGCCCCACACAATTTGGCCCCCTCTGCTTTCCTGCCGACTCTAGCCTCAAAAGCACCTTTTTTCACTTTTGGCGCCCTCCGCAGCAAAAAAGACAAACGTCCAGCTTTTGCTGCCACAGCAAAGGGGCCAGCAGGGAAAAGTCATGCTGGTCCTCACTGCCTCCTGGAACCCCTTCAAATGCCCCACACAATTTGGCCCTCTCTGCTTTCCTGCCGACTCTAGCCTCAAAAGCACCTTTTTTCACTTTTGGCGCCCTCCGCAGCAAAAAAGACAAACGTCCAGCTTTTGCTGCCACAGCAAAGGGGCCAGCGGGGAAAAGTCATGCTGGTCCTCACTGCCTCCTGGAACCCCTTCAAATGCCCCACACAATTTGGCCCTCTCTGCTTTCCTGCCGACTCTAGCCTCAAAAGCACCTTTTTTCACTTTTGGCGCCCTCCGCAGCAAAAAAGACAAACGTCCAGCTTTTGCTGCCACAGCAAAGGGGCCAGCGGGGAAAAGTCATGCTGGTCCTCACTGCCTCCTGGAACCCCTTCAAATGCCCCACACAATTTGGCCCTCTCTGCTTTCCTGCGGAATCTAGCCTCAAAAGCACCTTTTTTCACTTTTGGCGCCCTCCGCAGCAAAAAAGACAAACGTCCAGCTTTTGCTGCCACAGCAAAGGGGCCAGCAGGGAAAAGTCATGCTGGTCCTCACTGCCTTTTGGAACCCCTTCAAATACCCCACACAATTTGGCCCTCTCTGCTTTCCTGCCCACTCTATCCTCAAAAGCACCTTTTTTCACTTTTGGCGCCCTCCGCAGCAAAAAAGACAAACGTCCAGCTTTTGCTGCCACAGCAAAGGGGCCAGCGGGGAAAAGTCATGGTGGTCCTCACTGCCTCCTGGAACCCCTTCAAATGCCCCACACAATTTGGCCCTCTCTGCTTTCCTGCCGACTCTATCCTCAAAAGCACCTTTTTTCACTTTTGGCGCCCTCCGCAGCAAAAAAGACAAACGTCCAGCTTTTGCTGCCACAGCAAAGGGGCCAGCGGGGAAAAGTCATGCTGGTCCTCACTGCCTCCTAGAACCCCTTCAAATGCCCCACACAATTTGGCCCTCTCTGCTTTCCTGCCGACTCTAGCCTCAAAAGCACCTTTTTTCACTTTTGGCGCCCTCCGCAGCAAAAAAGACAAACGTCCAGCTTTTGCTGCCACAGCAAAGGGGCCAGCGGGGAAAAGTCATGCTGGTCCTCACTGCCTCCTGGAACCCCTTCAAATGCACCACACAATTTGGCCCTCTCTGCTTTCCTGCCGACTCTAGCCTCAAAAGCACCTTTTTTCACTTTTGGCGCCCTCCGCAGCAAAAAAGACAAACGTCCAGCTTTTGCTGCCACAGCAAAGGGGCCAGCGGGGAAAAGTCATGCTGGTCCTCACTGCCTCCTGGAACCCCTTCAAATGCCCCACACAATTTGGCCCTCTCTGCTTTCCTGCCGACTCTATCCTCAAAAGCACCTTTTTTCACTTTTGGCGCCCTCCGCAGCAAAAAAGACAAACGTCCAGCTTTTGCTGCCACAGCAAAGGGGCCAGCGGGGAAAAGTCATGCTGGTCCTCACTGCCTCCTGGAACCCCTTCAAATGCCCCACACAATTTGGCCCTCTCTGCTTTCCTGCCGACTCTAGCCTCAAAAGCACCTTTTTTCACTTTTGGCGCCCTCCGCAGCAAAAAAGACAAACGTCCAGCTTTTGCTGCCACAGCAAAGGGGCCAGAGGAGAAAAGTCATGCTGGTCCTCACTGCCTCCTGGAACCCCTTCAAATGCCCCACACAATTTGGCCCTCTCTGCTTTCCTGCCGACTCTAGCCTCAAAAGCACCTTTTTTCACTTTTGGCACCCTCCGCAGCAAAAAAGACAAACGTCCAGCTTTTACTGCCACAGCAAAGGGGCCAGCGGGGAAAAGTCATGCTGGTCCCTCACTGCCTCCTGGAAACCCCTTCAAATGCCCCACACAATTTGGCCCCCTCTGCTTTCCTGCCGACTCTAGCCTCAAAAGCACCTTTTTTTCACTTTTGGCTCCCTCCGCAGCAAAAAAGACAAACGTCCAGCTTTTGCTGCCACAGCAAAGGGGCCAGCAGGGAAAAGTCATGCTGGTCCTCACTGCCTCCTGGAACCCCTTCAAATGCCCCACACAATTTGGCCCTCTCTGCTTTCCTGCCGACTCTAGCCTCAAAAGCACCTTTTTTCACTTTTGGCGCCCTCCGCAGCAAAAAAGACAAACGTCCAGCTTTTGCTGCCACAGCAAAGGGGCCAGCGGGGAAAAGTCATGCTGGTCCTCACTGCCTCCTGGAACCCCTTCAAATGCCCCACACAATTTGGCCTCTCTGCTTTCCTGCCGACTCTATCCTCAAAAGCACCTTTTTTCACTTTTGGCGCCTCCGCAGCAAAAAAAGACAAACGTTCCCCCTTTTGCTGCCACAGCAAAGGGGCCAGCGGGGAAAAGTCATGCTGGTCCTCACTGCCTCCTGGAACCCCTTCAAATGCCCCACACAATTTGGCCCTCTCTGCTTTCCTGCCGACTCTAGCCTCAAAAGCACCTTTTTTCACTTTTGGCGCCCTCCGCAGCAAAAAAGACAAACGTCCAGCTTTTGCTGCCACAGCAAAGGGGCCAGCGGGGAAAAGTCATGCTGGTCCTCACTGCCTCCTGGAACCCCTTCAAATGCCCCACACAATTTGGCCCTCTCTGCTTTCCTGCCGACTCTAGCCTCAAAAGCACCTTTTTTCACTTTTGGCACCCTCCGCAGCAAAAAGACAAACGTCCAGCTTTTACTGCCACAGCAAAGGGGCCAGCGGGGAAAAGTCATGCTGGTCCTCACTGCCTCCTGGAACCCCTTCAAATGCCCCACACAATTTGGCCCCCTCTGCTTTCCTGCCGACTCTAGCCTCAAAAGCACCTTTTTTCACTTTTGGCGCCCTCCGCAGCAAAAAAGACAAACGTCCAGCTTTTGCTGCCACAGCAAAGGGGCCAGCAGGGAAAAGTCATGCTGGTCCTCACTGCCTCCTGGAACCCCTTCAAATGCCCCACACAATTTGGCCCTCTCTGCTTTCCTGCCGACTCTAGCCTCAAAAGCACCTTTTTTCACTTTTGGCGCCCTCCGCAGCAAAAAAGACAAACGTCCAGCTTTTGCTGCCACAGCAAAGGGGCCAGCGGGGAAAAGTCATGCTGGTCCTCACTGCCTCCTGGAACCCCTTCAAATGCCCCACACAATTTGGCCCTCTCTGCTTTCCTGCCGACTCTAGCCTCAAAAGCACCTTTTTTCACTTTTGGCGCCCTCCGCAGCAAAAAAGACAAACGTCCAGCTTTTGCTGCCACAGCAAAGGGGCCAGCGGGGAAAAGTCATGCTGGTCCTCACTGCCTCCTGGAACCCTTCAAATGCCCCACACAATTTGGCCCTCTCTGCTTTCCTGCGGAATCTAGCCTCAAAGCACCTTTTTTCACTTTTGGCGCCCTCCGCAGCAAAAAAGGACAAACGTCCAGCTTTTGCTGCCACAGCAAAGGGGCCAGCAGGGAAAAGTCATGCTGGTCCTCACTGCCTTTTGGAACCCCTTCAAATACCCCACACAATTTGGCCCTCTCTGCTTTCCTGCCCACTCTATCCTCAAAAGCACCTTTTTTCACTTTTGGCGCCCTCCGCAGCAAAAAAGACAAACGTCCAGCTTTTGCTGCCACAGCAAAGGGGCCAGCGGGGAAAAGTCATGCTGGTCCTCACTGCCTCCTGGAACCCCTTCAAATGCCCCACACAATTTGGCCCTCTCTGCTTTCCTGCCGACTCTAGCCTCAAAAGCACCTTTTTTCACTTTTGGCGCCCTCCGCAGCAAAAAAGACAAACGTCCAGCTTTTGCTGCCACAGCAAAGGGGCCAGCGGGGAAAAGTCATGCTGGTCCTCACTGCCTCCTGGAACCCCTTCAAATGCCCCACACAATTTGGCCCTCTCTGCTTTCCTGCCGACTCTAGCCTCAAAAGCACCTTTTTTCACTTTTGGCGCCCTCCGCAGCAAAAAAGACAAACGTCCAGCTTTTGCTGCCACAGCAAAGGGGCCAGCGGGGAAAAGTCATGCTGGTCCTCACTGCCTCCTGGAACCCCTTCAAATGCCCCACACAATTTGGCCCCCTCTGCTTTCCTGCCGACTCTAGCCTCAAAAGCACCTTTTTTCACTTTTGGCGCCCTCCGCAGCAAAAAAGACAAACGTCCAGCTTTTGCTGCCACAGCAAAGGGGCCAGAGGAGAAAAGTCATGCTGGTCCTCACTGCCTCCTGGAACCCCTTCAAATGCCCCACACAATTTGGCCCTCTCTGCTTTCCTGCCGACTCTAGCCTCAAAAGCACCTTTTTTCACTTTTGGCACCCTCCGCAGCAAAAAAGACAAACGTCCAGCTTTTACTGCCACAGCAAAGGGGCCAGCGGGGAAAAGTCATGCTGGTCCTCACTGCCTCCTGGAACCCCTTCAAATGCCCCACACAATTTGGCCCCCTCTGCTTTCCTGCCGACTCTAGCCTCAAAAGCACCTTTTTTCACTTTTGGCGCCCTCCGCAGCAAAAAAGACAAACGTCCAGCTTTTGCTGCCACAGCAAAGGGGCCAGCAGGGAAAAGTCATGCTGGTCCTCACTGCCTCCTGGAACCCCTTCAAATGCCCCACACAATTTGGCCCTCTCTGCTTTCCTGCCGACTCTAGCCTCAAAAGCACCTTTTTTCACTTTTGGCGCCCTCCGCAGCAAAAAAGACAAACGTCCAGCTTTTGCTGCCACAGCAAAGGGGCCAGCGGGGAAAAGTCATGCTGGTCCTCACTGCCTCCTGGAACCCCTTCAAATGCCCCACACAATTTGGCCCTCTCTGCTTTCCTGCCGACTCTAGCCTCAAAAGCACCTTTTTTCACTTTTGGCGCCCTCCGCAGCAAAAAAGACAAACGTCCAGCTTTTACTGCCACAGCAAAGGGGCCAGCGGGGAAAAGTCATGGTGGTCCTCACTGCCTCCTGGAACCCCTTCAAATGCCCCACACAATTTGGCCCTCTCTGCTTTCCTGCGGAATCTAGCCTCAAAAGCACCTTTTTTCACTTTTGGCACCTTCCGCAGCAAAAAAAGACAAACGTCCAGCTTTTGCTGCCACAGCAAAGGGGCCAGCGGGGAAAAGTCATGGTGGTCCTCACTGCCTCCTGGAACCCCTTCAAATGCCCCACACAATTTGGCCCTCTCTGCTTTCCTGCCGACTCTATCCTCAAAAGCACCTTTTTTCACTTTTGGCGCCCTCCGCAGCAAAAAAGACAAACGTCCAGCTTTTGCTGCCACAGCAAAGGGGCCAGCGGGGAAAAGTCATGCTGGTCCTCACTGCCTCCTAGAACCCCTTCAAATGCCCCACACAATTTGGCCCTCTCTGCTTTCCTGCCGACTCTAGCCTCAAAAGCACCTTTTTTCACTTTTGGCGCCCTCCGCAGCAAAAAAGACAAACGTCCAGCTTTTGCTGCCACAGCAAAGGGGCCAGCGGGGAAAAGTCATGCTGGTCCTCACTGCCTCCTGGAACCCCTTCAAATGCACCACACAATTTGGCCCTCTCTGCTTTCCTGCCGACTCTAGCCTCAAAAGCACCTTTTTTCACTTTTGGCGCCCTCCGCAGCAAAAAAGACAAACGTCCAGCTTTTGCTGCCACAGCAAAGGGGCCAGCGGGGAAAAGTCATGCTGGTCCTCACTGCCTCCTGGAACCCCTTCAAATGCCCCACACAATTTGGCCCTCTCTGCTTTCCTGCCCACTCTAGCCTCAAAAGCACCTTTTTTCACTTTTGGCGCCCTCCGCAGCAAAAAAGACAAACGTCCAGCTTTTGCTGCCACAGCAAAGGGGCCAGCGGGGAAAAGTCATGCTGGTCCTCACTGCCTCCTGGAACCCCTTCAAATGCCCCACACAATTTGGCCCTCTCTGCTTTCCTGCCGACTCTAGCCTCAAAAGCACCTTTTTTCACTTTTGGCGCCCTCCGCAGCAAAAAAGACAAACGTCCAGCTTTTGCTGCCACAGCAAAGGGGCCAGAGGAGAAAAGTCATGCTGGTCCTCACTGCCTCCTGGAACCCCTTCAAATGCCCCACACAATTTGGCCCTCTCTGCTTTCCTGCCGACTCTAGCCTCAAAAGCACCTTTTTTCACTTTTGGCACCCTCCGCAGCAAAAAGACAAACGTCCAGCTTTTACTGCCACAGCAAAGGGGCCAGCGGGGAAAAGTCATGCTGGTCCTCACTGCCTCCTGGAACCCCTTCAAATGCCCCACACAATTTGGCCCTCTCTGCTTTCCTGCCGACTCTATCCTCAAAAGCACCTTTTTTCACTTTTGGCGCCCTCCGCAGCAAAAAAGACAAACGTCCAGCTTTTGCTGCAACAGCAAAGGGGCCAGCGGGAAAGTCATGCTGGTCCTCACTGCCTCCTGGAACCCCTTCAAATGCCCCACACAATTTGGCCCTCTCTGCTTTCCTGCCGACTCTAGCCTCAAAAGCACCTTTTTTCACTTTTGGCGCCCTCCGCAGCAAAAAAGACAAACGTCCAGCTTTTGCTGCCACAGCAAAGGGGCCAGCGGGGAAAAGTCATGCTGGTCCTCACTGCCTCCTGGAACCCCTTCAAATGCCCCCACACAATTTGGCCCTCTCTGCTTTCCTGCGGAATATAGCCTCAAAAGCACCTTTTTCACTTTTGGCGCCCTCCGCAGCAAAAAAGACAAACGTCCAGCTTTTGCTGCCACAGCAAAGGGGCCAGCAGGGAAAAGTCATGCTGGTCCTCACTGCCTCCTGGAACCCCTTCAAATACCCCACACAATTTGGCCCTCTCTGCTTTCCTGCCCACTCTATCCTCAAAAGCACCTTTTTTCACTTTTGGCGCCCTCCGCAGCAAAAAGACAAACGTCCAGCTTTTGCTGCCACAGCAAAGGGGCCAGCGGGGAAAAGTCATGCTGGTCCTCACTGCCTCCTGGAACCCCTTCAAATGCCCCACACATTTGGCCCTCTCTGCTTTCCTGCCGACTCTAGCCTCAAAAGCACCTTTTTTCACTTTTGGCGCCCTCCGCAGCAAAAAAGACAAACGTCCAGCTTTTGCTGCCACAGCAAAGGGGCCAGCGGGGAAAAGTCATGCTGGTCCTCACTGCCTCCTGGAACCCCTTCAAATGCCCCACACAATTTGGCCCTCTCTGCTTTCCTGCCGACTCTATCCTCAAAAGCACCTTTTTTCACTTTTGGCGCCCTCCGCAGCAAAAAAGACAAACGTCCAGCTTTTGCTGCCACAGCAAAGGGGCCAGCGGGGAAAAGTCATGCTGGTCCTCACTGCCTCCTGGAACTCCTTCAAATGCCCCACACAATTTGGCCCTCTCTGCTTTCCTGCCGACTCTAGCCTCAAAAGCACCTTTTTTCACTTTTGGCGCCCTCCGCAGCAAAAAAGACAAACGTCCAGCTTTTGCTGCCACAGCAAAGGGGCCAGCGGGGAAAAGTCATACTGGTCCTCACTGCCTCCTGGAACCCCTTCAAATGCCCCACACAATTTGGCCCTCTCTGCTTTCCTGCCGACTCTAGCCTCAAAAGCACCTTTTTTCACTTTTGGCGCCCTCCGCAGCAAAAAAGACAAACGTCCAGCTTTTGCTGCCACAGCAAAGGGGCCAGCAGGGAAAAGTCATGCTGGTCCTCACTGCCTCCTGGAACCCCTTCAAATGCCCCACACAATTTGGCCCTCTCTGCTTTCCTGCCGACTCTATCCTCAAAAGCACCTTTTTTCACTTTTGGCGCCCTCCGCAGCAAAAAAGACAAACGTCCAGCTTTTGCTGCCACAGCAAAGGGGCCAGCGGGGAAAAGTCATGCTGGTCCTCACTGCCTCCTGGAACCCCTTCAAATGCCCCACACAATTTGGCCCTCTCTGCTTTCCTGCGGAATCTAGCCTCAAAAGAACCTTTTTTCACTTTTGGCGCCCTCCGCAGCAAAAAGACAAACGTCCAGCTTTTGCTGCCACAGCAAAGGGGCCAGCAGGGAAAAGTCATGCTGGTCCTCACTGCCTCCTGGAACCCCTTCAAATGCCCCACACAATTTGGCCCTCTCTGCTTTCCTGCCGACTCTATCCTCAAAAGCACCTTTTTTCACTTTTGGCGACCTCCGCAGCAAAAAAGACAAACGTCCAGCTTTTGCTGCCACAGCAAAGGGGCCAGCGGGGAAAAGTCATGCTGGTCCTCACTGCCTCCTGGAACCCCTTCAAATGCCCCACACAATTTGGCCCTCTCTGTCTTCCTGCGGAATCTAGCCTCAAAAGCACCTTTTTTCACTTTTGGCGCCCTCCGCAGCAAAAAAGACAAACGTCCAGCTTTTGCTGCAACAGCAAAGGGGCCAGCGGGGAAAAGTCATGCTGGTCTTCACTGCCTCCTGGAACCCCTTCAAATGCCCCACACAATTTGGCCCTCTCTGCTTTCCTGCCGACTCTATCCTCAAAAGCACCTTTTTTCACTTTTGGCGCCCTCCGCAGCAAAAAAGACAAACGTCCAGCTTTTGCTGCCACAGCAAAGGGGCCAGCGGGGAAAAGTCATGCTGGTCCTCACTGCCTCCTGGAACCCCTTCAAATGCCCCACACAATTTGGCCCTCTCTGCTTTCCTGCGGAATCTAGCCTCAAAAGCACCTTTTTTCACTTTTGGCGCCCTCCGCAGCAAAAAAGACAAACGTCCAGCTTTTGCTGCCACAGCAAAGGGGCCAGCAGGGAAAAGTCATGCTGGTCCTCACTGCCTCCTGGAACCCCTTCAAATGCCCCACACAATTTGGCCCTCTCTGCTTTCCTGCCGACTCTATCCTCAAAAGCAACTTTTTCACTTTTGGCGCCCTCCGCAGCAAAAAAGACAAACGTCCAGCTTTTGCTGCCACAGCAAAGGGGCCAGCGGGGAAAAGTCATGCTGGTCCTCACTGCCTCCTAGAACCCCTTCAAATGCCCCACACAATTTGGCCCTCTCTGCTTTCCTGCCCACTCTAGCCTCAAAAGCACCTTTTTTCACTTTTGGCGCCCTCCGCAGCAAAAAAGACAAACGTCCAGCTTTTGCTGCCACAGCAAAGGGGCCAGCGGGGAAAAGTCATGCTGGTCCTCACTGCCTCCTGGAACCCCTTCAAATGCCCCACACAATTTGGCCCTCTCTGCTTTCCTGCCGACTCTAGCCTCAAAAGCACCTTTTTTCACTTTTGGCGCCCTCCGCAGCAAAAAAGACAAACGTCCAGCTTTTGCTGCCACAGCAAAGGGGCCAGAGGAGAAAAGTCATGCTGGTCCTCACTGCCTCCTGGAACCCCTTCAAATGCCCCACACAATTTGGCCCTCTCTGCTTTCCTGCCGACTCTAGCCTCAAAAGCACCTTTTTTCACTTTTGGCACCCTCCGCAGCAAAAAAGACAAACGTCCAGCTTTTACTGCCACAGCAAAGGGGCCAGCGGGGAAAAGTCATGCTGGTCCTCACTGCCTCCTGGAACCCCTTCAAATGCCCCACACAATTTGGCCCTCTCTGCTTTCCTGCCGACTCTATCCTCAAAAGCACCTTTTTTCACTTTTGGCGCCCTCCGCAGCAAAAAAGACAAACGTCCAGCTTTTGCTGCAACAGCAAAGGGGCCAGCGGGGAAAAGTCATGCTGGTCCTCACTGCCTCCTGGAACCCCTTCAAATGCCCCACACAATTTGGCCCTCTCTGCTTTCCTGCCGACTCTAGCCTCAAAAGCACCTTTTTTCACTTTTGGCGCCCTCCGCAGCAAAAAAGACAAACGTCCAGCTTTTGCTGCCACAGCAAAGGGGCCAGCGGGGAAAAGTCATGCTGGTCCTCACTGCCTCCTGGAACCCCTTCAAATGCCCCACACAATTTGGCCCTCTCTGCTTTCCTGCGGAATATAGCCTCAAAAGCACCTTTTTTCACTTTTGGCGCCCTCCGCAGCAAAAAAGACAAACGTCCAGCTTTTGCTGCCACAGCAAAGGGGCCAGCAGGGAAAAGTCATGCTGGTCCTCACTGCCTCCTGGAACCCCTTAAAATACCCCACACAATTTGGCCCTCTCTGCTTTCCTGCCCACTCTATCCTCAAAAGCACCTTTTTTCACTTTTGGCGCCCTCCGCAGCAAAAAAGACAAACGTCCAGCTTTTGCTGCCACAGCAAAGGGGCCAGCGGGGAAAAGTCATGCTGGTCCTCACTGCCTCCTGGAACCCCTTCAAATGCCCCACACAATTTGGCCCTCTCTGCTTTCCTGCCGACTCTAGCCTCAAAAGCACCTTTTTTCACTTTTGGCGCCCTCCGCAGCAAAAAAGACAAACGTCCAGCTTTTGCTGCCACAGCAAAGGGGCCAGCGGGGAAAAGTCATGCTGGTCCTCACTGCCTCCTGGAACCCCTTCAAATGCCCCACACAATTTGGCCCTCTCTGCTTTCCTGCCGACTCTATCCTCAAAAGCACCTTTTTTCACTTTTGGCGCCCTCCGCAGCAAAAAAGACAAACGTCCAGCTTTTGCTGCCACAGCAAAGGGGCCAGCGGGGAAAAGTCATGCTGGTCCTCACTGCCTCCTGGAACTCCTTCAAATGCCCCACACAATTTGGCCCTCTCTGCTTTCCTGCCGACTCTAGCCTCAAAAGCACCTTTTTTCACTTTTGGCGCCCTCCGCAGCAAAAAAGACAAACGTCCAGCTTTTGCTGCCACAGCAAAGGGGCCAGCGGGGAAAAGTCATGCTGGTCCTCACTGCCTCCTGGAACCCCTTCAAATGCCCCACACAATTTGGCCCTCTCTGCTTTCCTGCCGACTCTAGCCTCAAAAGCACCTTTTTTCACTTTTGGCGCCCTCCGCAGCAAAAAAGACAAACGTCCAGCTTTTGCTGCCACAGCAAAGGGGCCAGCAGGGAAAAGTCATGCTGGTCCTCACTGCCTCCTGGAACCCCTTCAAATGCCCCACACAATTTGGCCCTCTCTGCTTTCCTGCCGACTCTAGCCTCAAAAGCACCTTTTTTCACTTTTGGCGCCCTCCGCAGCAAAAAAGACAAACGTCCAGCTTTTGCTGCCACAGCAAAGGGGCCAGCGGGGAAAAGTCATGCTGGTCCTCACTGCCTCCTGGAACCCCTTCAAATGCCCCACACAATTTGGCCCTCTCTGCTTTCCTGCCGACTCTAGCCTCAAAAGCACCTTTTTTCACTTTTGGCGCCCTCCGCAGCAAAAAAGACAAACGTCCAGCTTTTGCTGCAACAGCAAAGGGGCCAGCGGGGAAAAGTCATGCTGGTCTTCACTGCCTCCTGGAACCCCTTCAAATGCCCCACACAATTTGGCCCTCTCTGCTTTCCTGCCGACTCTAGCCTCAAAAGCACCTTTTTTCACTTTTGGCGCCCTCCGCAGCAAAAAAGACAAACGTCCAGCTTTTGCTGCCACAGCAAAGGGGCCAGCGGGGAAAAGTCATGCTGGTCCTCACTGCCTCCTGGAACCCCTTCAAATGCCCCACACAATTTGGCCCTCTCTGCTTTCCTGCGGAATCTAGCCTCAAAAGAACCTTTTTTCACTTTTGGCGCCCTCCGCAGCAAAAAAGACAAACGTCCAGCTTTTGCTGCCACAGCAAAGGGGCCAGCAGGGAAAAGTCATGCTGGTCCTCACTGCCTCCTGGAACCCCTTCAAATGCCCCACACAATTTGGCCCTCTCTGCTTTCCTGCCGACTCTATCCTCAAAAGCACCTTTTTTCACTTTTGGCGACCTCCGCAGCAAAAAAGACAAACGTCCAGCTTTTGCTGCCACAGCAAAGGGGCCAGCGGGGAAAAGTCATGCTGGTCCTCACTGCCTCCTGGAACCCCTTCAAATGCCCCACACAATTTGGCACTCTCTGCTTTCCTGCGGAATCTAGCCTCAAAAGCACCTTTTTTCACTTTTGGCGCCCTCCGCAGCAAAAAAGACAAACGTCCAGCTTTTGCTGCAACAGCAAAGGGGCCAGCGGGGAAAAGTCATGCTGGTCTTCACTGCCTCCTGGAACCCCTTCAAATGCCCCACACAATTTGGCCCTCTCTGCTTTCCTGCCGACTCTAGCCTCAAAAGCACCTTTTTTCACTTTTGGCGCCCTCCGCAGCAAAAAAAGACAAACGTCCAGCTTTTGCTGCCACAGCAAAGGGGCCAGCGGGGAAAAGTCATGCTGGTCCTCACTGCCTCCTGGAACCCCTTCAAATGCCCCACACAATTTGGCCCTCTCTGCTTTCCTGCGGAATCTAGCCTCAAAAGCACCTTTTTTCACTTTTGGCGCCCTCCGCAGCAAAAAAGACAAACGTCCAGCTTTTGCTGCCACAGCAAAGGGGCCAGCAGGGAAAAGTCATGCTGGTCCTCACTGCCTCCTGGAACCCCTTCAAATGCCCCACACAATTTGGCCCTCTCTGCTTTCCTGCCGACTCTATCCTCAAAAGCAACTTTTTCACTTTTGGCGCCCTCCGCAGCAAAAAAGACAAACGTCCAGCTTTTGCTGCCACAGCAAAGGGGCCAGCGGGGAAAAGTCATGCTGGTCCTCACTGCCTCCTAGAACCCCTTCAAATGCCCCACACAATTTGGCCCTCTCTGCTTTCCTTCCGACTCTAGCCTCAAAAGCACCTTTTTTCACTTTTGGCGCCCTCCGCAGCAAAAAAGACAAACGTCCAGCTTTTGCTGCCACAGCAAAGGGGCCAGCGGGGAAAAGTCATGCTGGTCCTCACTGCCTCCTGGAAACCCTTCAAATGCCCCACACAATTTGGCCCTCTCTGCTTTCCTGCCGACTCTAGCCTCAAAAGCACCTTTTTTCACTTTTGGCGCCCTCCGCAGCAAAAAAGACAAACGTCCAGCTTTTGCTGCCACAGCAAAGGGGCCAGCGGGGAAAAGTCATGCTGGTCCTCACTGCCTCCTGGAAACCCTTCAAATGCCCCACACAATTTGGCCCTCTCTGCTTTCCTGCGGAATCTAGCCTCAAAAGCACCTTTTTTCACTTTTGGCGCCCTCCGCAGCAAAAAAGACAAACGTCCAGCTTTTGCTGCCACAGCAAAGGGGCCAGCGGGGAAAAGTCATGCTGGTCCTCACTGCCTCCTGGAACTGCCTCCTGGAACCCCTTCAAATGCCCCACACAATTTGGCCCTCTCTGCTTTCCTGCCGACTCTAGCCTCAAAAGCACCTTTTTTCACTTTTGGCGCCCTCCGCAGCAAAAAAGACAAACGTCCAGCTTTTGCTGCCACAGCAAAGGGGCCAGCGGGGAAAAGTCATGCTGGTCCTCACTGCCTCCTGGAACCCCTTCAAATGCCCCACACAATTTGGCCCTCTCTGCTTTCCTGCCGACTCTAGCCTCAAAAGCACCTTTTTTCACTTTTGGCGCCCTCCGCAGCAAAAAAGACAAACGTCCAGCTTTTGCTGCCACAGCAAAGGGGCCAGCGGGGAAAAGTCATGCTGGTCCTCACTGCCTCCTGGAACCCCTTCAAATGCCCCACACAATTTGGCCCTCTCTGCTTTCCTGCCGACTCTATCCTCAAAAGCACCTTTTTTCACTTTTGGCGCCCTCCGCAGCAAAAAAGACAAACGTCCAGCTTTTGCTGCCACAGCAAAGGGGCCAGCGGGGAAAAGTCATGCTGGTCCTCACTGCCTCCTGGAACCCCTTCAAATGCCCCACACAATTTGGCCCTCTCTGCTTTCCTGCCGACTCTAGCCTCAAAAGCACCTTTTTTCACTTTTGGCGCCCTCCGCAGCAAAAAAGACAAACGTCCCCCTTTTGCTGCCACAGCAAAGGGGCCAGCGGGGAAAAGTCATGCTGGTCCTCACTGCCTCCTGGAACCCCTTCAAATGCCCCACACAATTTGGCCCTCTCTGCTTTCCTGCCGACTCTATCCTCAAAAGCACCTTTTTTCACTTTTGGCACCCTCCGCAGCAAAAAAGACAAACGTCCAGCTTTTGCTGCCACAGCAAAGGGGCCAGCGGGGAAAAGTCATGCTGGTCCTCACTGCCTCCTGGAACCCCTTCAAATGCCCCACACAATTTGGCCCCCTCTGCTTTCCTGCCGACTCTATCCTCAAAAGCACCTTTTTTCACTTTTGGCGCCCTCCGCAGCAAAAAAGACAAACGTCCAGCTTTTGCTGCCACAGCAAAGGGGCCAGCGGGGAAAAGTCATGCTGGTCCTCACTGCCTCCTGGAACCCCTTCAAATGCCCCACACAATTTGGCCCTCTCTGCTTTCCTGCCGACTCTAGCCTCAAAAGCACCTTTTTTCACTTTTGGCGCCCTCCGCAGCAAAAAAGACAAACGTCCAGCTTTTGCTGCCACAGCAAAGGGGCCAGCGGGGAAAAGTCATGCTGGTCCTCACTGCCTACTGGAACCCCTTCAAATGCCCCACACAATTTGGCCCTCTCTGCTTTCCTGCCGACTCTAGCCTCAAAAGCACCTTTTTTCACTTTTGGCGCCTTCCGCAGCAAAAAAAGACAAACGTCCAGCTTTTGCTGCCACAGCAAAGGGGCCAGCGGGGAAAAGTCATGGTGGTCCTCACTGCCTCCTGGAACCCCTTCAAATGCCCCACACAATTTGGCCCTCTCTGCTTTCCTGCCGACTCTAGCCTCAAAAGCACCTTTTTTCACTTTTGGCGCCCTCCGCAGCAAAAAAGACAAACGTCCAGCTTTTGCTGCCACAGCAAAGGGGCCAGCGGGGAAAAGTCATGCTGGTCCTCACTGCCTCCTAGAACCCCTTCAAATGCCCCACACAATTTGGCCCTCTCTGCTTTCCTGCCGACTCTAGCCTCAAAAGCACCTTTTTTCACTTTTGGCGCCCTCCGCAGCAAAAAAGACAAACGTCCAGCTTTTGCTGCCACAGCAAAGGGGCCAGCGGGGAAAAGTCATGCTGGTCCTCACTGCCTCCTGGAACCCCTTCAAATGCCCCACACAATTTGGCCCTCTCTGCTTTCCTGCCGACTCTAGCCTCAAAAGCACCTTTTTTCACTTTTGGCGCCCTCCGCAGCAAAAAAGACAAACGTCCAGCTTTTGCTGCCACAGCAAAGGGGCCAGCGGGGAAAAGTCATGCTGGTCCTCACTGCCTCCTGGAACCCCTTCAAATGCCCCACACAATTTGGCCCTCTCTGCTTTCCTGCCGACTCTAGCCTCAAAAGCACCTTTTTTCACTTTTGGCGCCCTCCGCAGCAAAAAAGACAAACGTCCAGCTTTTGCTGCCACAGCAAAGGGGCCAGCGGGGAAAAGTCATGCTGGTCCTCACTGCCTCCTGGAACCCCTTCAAATGCCCCACACAATTTGGCCCTCTCTGCTTTCCTGCCGACTCTAGCCTCAAAAGCACCTTTTTTCACTTTTGGCGCCCTCCGCAGCAAAAAAGACAAACGTCCAGCTTTTGCTGCCACAGCAAAGGGGCCAGCGGGGAAAAGTCATGCTGGTCCTCACTGCCTCCTGGAACCCCTTCAAATGCCCCACACAATTTGGCCCTCTCTGCTTTCCTGCCGACTCTAGCCTCAAAAGCACCTTTTTTCACTTTTGGCGCCCTCCGCAGCAAAAAAGACAAACGTCCAGCTTTTGCTGCCACAGCAAAGGGGCCAGCGGGGAAAAGTCATGCTGGTCCTCACTGACTCCTGGAACCCCTTCAAATGCCCCACACAATTTGGCCCTCTCTGCTTTCCTGCGGAATCTAGCCTCAAAAGCACCTTTTTTCACTTTTGGCGCCCTCCGCAGCAAAAAAGACAAACGTCCAGCTTTTGCTGCCACAGCAAAGGGGCCAGCAGGGAAAAGTCATGCTGGTCCTCACTGCCTTTTGGAACCCCTTCAAATACCCCACACAATTTGGCCCTCTCTGCTTTCCTGCCCACTCTATCCTCAAAAGCACCTTTTTTCACTTTTGGCGCCCTCCGCAGCAAAAAAGACAAACGTCCAGCTTTTGCTGCCACAGCAAAGGGGCCAGCGGGGAAAAGTCATGCTGGTCCTCACTGCCTCCTGGAACCCCTTCAAATGCCCCACACAATTTGGCCCTCTCTGCTTTCCTGCCGACTCTAGCCTCAAAAGCACCTTTTTTCACTTTTGGCGCCCTCCGCAGCAAAAAAGACAAACGTCCAGCTTTTGCTGCCACAGCAAAGGGGCCAGCGGGGAAAAGTCATGCTGGTCCTCACTGCCTCCTGGAACCCCTTCAAATGCCCCACACAATTTGGCCCTCTCTGCTTTCCTGCCGACTCTAGCCTCAAAAGCACCTTTTTTCACTTTTGGCACCTTCCGCAGCAAAAAAAGACAAACGTCCAGCTTTTGCTGCCACAGCAAAGGGGCCAGCGGGGAAAAGTCATGCTGGTCCTCACTGCCTCCTGGAACCCCTTCAAATGCCCCACACAATTTGGCCCTCTCTGCTTTCCTGCCAACTCTATCCTCAAAAGCACCTTTTTTCACTTTTGGCGCCCTCCGCAGCAAAAAAGACAAACGTCCAGCTTTTGCTGCCACAGCAAAGGGGCCAGCGGGGAAAAGTCATGCTGGTCCTCACTGCCTCCTAGAACCCCTTCAAATGCCCCACACAATTTGGCCCTCTCTGCTTTCCTGCCGACTCTAGCCTCAAAAGCACCTTTTTTCACTTTTGGCGCCCTCCGCAGCAAAAAAGACAAACGTCCAGCTTTTGCTGCCACAGCAAAGGGGCCAGCGGGGAAAAGTCATGCTGGTCCTCACTGCCTCCTGGAACCCCTTCAAATGCACCACACAATTTGGCCCTCTCTGCTTTCCTGCCGACTCTAGCCTCAAAAGCACCTTTTTTCACTTTTGGCGCCCTCCGCAGCAAAAAAGACAAACGTCCAGCTTTTGCTGCCACAGCAAAGGGGCCAGCGGGGAAAAGTCATGCTGGTCCTCACTGCCTCCTGGAACCCCTTCAAATGCCCCACACAATTTGGCCCTCTCTGCTTTCCTGCCGACTCTAGCCTCAAAAGCACCTTTTTTCACTTTTGGCGCCCTCCGCAGCAAAAAAGACAAACGTCCAGCTTTTGCTGCCACAGCAAAGGGGCCAGCGGGGAAAAGTCATGCTGGTCCTCACTGCCTCCTGGAACCCCTTCAAATGCCCCACACAATTTGGCCCTCTCTGCTTTCCTGCCGACTCTAGCCTCAAAAGCACCTTTTTTCACTTTTGGCGCCCTCCGCAGCAAAAAAGACAAACGTCCAGCTTTTGCTGCCACAGCAAAGGGGCCAGAGGAGAAAAGTCATGCTGGTCCTCACTGCCTCCTGGAACCCCTTCAAATGCCCCACACAATTTGGCCCTCTCTGCTTTCCTGCCGACTCTAGCCTCAAAAGCACCTTTTTTCACTTTTGGCACCCTCCGCAGCAAAAAAGACAAACGTCCAGCTTTTACTGCCACAGCAAAGGGGCCAGCGGGGAAAAGTCATGCTGGTCCTCACTGCCTCCTGGAACCCCTTCAAATGCCCCACACAATTTGGCCCCCTCTGCTTTCCTGCCGACTCTAGCCTCAAAAGCACCTTTTTTCACTTTTGGCTCCCTCCGCAGCAAAAAAGACAAACGTCCAGCTTTTGCTGCCACAGCAAAGGGGCCAGCAGGGAAAAGTCATGCTGGTCCTCACTGCCTCCTGGAACCCCTTCAAATGCCCCACACAATTTGGCCCTCTCTGCTTTCCTGCCGACTCTAGCCTCAAAAGCACCTTTTTTCACTTTTGGCGCCCTCCGCAGCAAAAAAGACAAACGTCCAGCTTTTGCTGCCACAGCAAAGGGGCCAGCGGGGAAAAGTCATGCTGGTCCTCACTGCCTCCTGGAACCCCTTCAAATGCCCCACACAATTTGGCCCTCTCTGCTTTCCTGCCGACTCTAGCCTCAAAAGCACCTTTTTTCAATTTTGGCACCCTCCGCAGCAAAAAAGACAAACGTCCAGCTTTTACTGCCACAGCAAAGGGGCCAGCGGGGAAAAGTCATGCTGGTCCTCACTGCCTCCTGGAACCCCTTCAAATGCCCCACACAATTTGGCCCCCTCTGCTTTCCTGCCGACTCTAGCCTCAAAAGCACCTTTTTTCACTTTTGGCTCCCTCCGCAGCAAAAAAGACAAACGTCCAGCTTTTGCTGCCACAGCAAAGGGGCCAGCAGGGAAAAGTCATGCTGGTCCTCACTGCCTCCTGGAACCCCTTCAAATGCCCCACACAATTTGGCCCTCTCTGCTTTCCTGCCGACTCTAGCCTCAAAAGCACCTTTTTTTCACTTTTGGCGCCCTCCGCAGCAAAAAGACAAACGTCCAGCTTTTGCTGCCACAGCAAAGGGGCCAGCGGGGAAAAGTCATGCTGGTCCTCACTGCCTCCTGGAACCCCTTCAAATGCCCCACACAATTTGGCCCTCTCTGCTTTCCTGCCCACTCTATCCTCAAAAGCACCTTTTTTCACTTTTGGCGCCCTCCGCAGCAAAAAAGACAAACGTCCAGCTTTTGCTGCCACAGCAAAGGGGCCAGCGGGGAAAAGTCATGCTGGTCCTCACTGCCTCCTGGAACCCCTTCAAATGCCCCACACAATTTGGCCCTCTCTGCTTTCCTGCCGACTCTAGCCTCAAAAGCACCTTTTTTCACTTTTGGCGCCCTCCGCAGCAAAAAAGACAAACGTCCAGCTTTTTGCTGCCACAGCAAAGGGGCCAGCGGGGAAAAGTCATGCTGGTCCTCACTGCCTCCTGGAACCCCTTCAAATGCCCCACACAAATTTGGCCCTCTCTGCTTTCCTGCCGACTCTAGCCTCAAAAGCACCTTTTTTCACTTTTGGCACCTTCCGCAGCAAAAAAAGACAAACGTCCAGCTTTTGCTGCCACAGCAAAGGGGCCAGCGGGGAAAAGTCATGCTGGTCCTCACTGCCTCCTGGAACCCCTTCAAATGCCCCACACAATTTGGCCCTCTCTGCTTTCCTGCCGACTCTATCCTCAAAAGCACCTTTTTTCACTTTTGGCGCCCTCCGCAGCAAAAAAGACAAACGTCCAGCTTTTGCTGCCACAGCAAAGGGGCCAGCGGGGAAAAGTCATGCTGGTCCTCACTGCCTCCTAGAACCCCTTCAAATGCCCCACACAATTTGGCCCTCTCTGCTTTCCTGCCGACTCTAGCCTCAAAAGCACCTTTTTTCACTTTTGGCGCCCTCCGCAGCAAAAAAGACAAACGTCCAGCTTTTGCTGCCACAGCAAAGGGGCCAGCGGGGAAAAGTCATGCTGGTCCTCACTGCCTCCTGGAACCCCTTCAAATGCACCACACAATTTGGCCCTCTCTGCTTTCCTGCCGACTCTAGCCTCAAAAGCACCTTTTTTCACTTTTGGCGCCCTCCGCAGCAAAAAAGACAAACGTCCAGCTTTTGCTGCCACAGCAAAGGGGCCAGCGGGGAAAAGTCATGCTGGTCCTCACTGCCTCCTGGAACCCCTTCAAATGCCCCACACAATTTGGCCCTCTCTGCTTTCCTGCCGACTCTAGCCTCAAAAAGCACCTTTTTTCACTTTTGGCGCCCTCCGCAGCAAAAAAGACAAACGTCCAGCTTTTGCTGCCACAGCAAAGGGGCCAGCGGGGAAAAGTCATGCTGGTCCTCACTGCCTCCTGGAACCCCTTCAAATGCCCCACACAATTTGGCCCTCTCTGCTTTCCTGCCGACTCTAGCCTCAAAAGCACCTTTTTTCACTTTTGGCGCCCTCCGCAGCAAAAAAGACAAACGTCCAGCTTTTGCTGCCACAGCAAAGGGGCCAGAGGAGAAAAGTCATGCTGGTCCTCACTGCCTCCTGGAACCCCTTCAAATGCCCCACACAATTTGGCCCTCTCTGCTTTCCTGCCGACTCTAGCCTCAAAAGCACCTTTTTTCACTTTTGGCACCCTCCGCAGCAAAAAAGACAAACGTCCAGCTTTTGCTGCCACAGCAAAGGGGCCAGCGGGGGAAAAGTCATGCTGGTCCTCACTGCCTCCTGGAACCCCTTCAAATGCCCCACACAATTTGGCCCCCTCTGCTTTCCTGCCGACTCTAGCCTCAAAAGCACCTTTTTTCACTTTTGGCTCCCTCCGCAGCAAAAAAGACAAACGTCCAGCTTTTGCTGCCACAGCAAAGGGGCCAGCAGGGAAAAGTCATGCTGGTCCTCACTGCCTCCTGGAACCCCTTCAAATGCCCCACACAATTTGGCCCTCTCTGCTTTCCTGCCGACTCTAGCCTCAAAAGCACCTTTTTTCACTTTTGGCGCCCTCCGCAGCAAAAAAGACAAACGTCCAGCTTTTGCTGCCACAGCAAAGGGGCCAGCGGGGAAAAGTCATGCTGGTCCTCACTGCCTCCTGGAACCCCTTCAAATGCCCCACACAATTTGGCCCTCTCTGCTTTCCTGCCGACTCTAGCCTCAAAAGCACCTTTTTTCACTTTTGGCACCCTCCGCAGCAAAAAAGACAAACGTCCAGCTTTTACTGCCACAGCAAAGGGGCCAGCGGGGAAAAGTCATGCTGGTCCTCACTTCCTCCTGGAACCCCTTCAAATGCCCCACACAATTTGGCCCCCTCTGCTTTCCTGCCGACTCTAGCCTCAAAAGCACCTTTTTTCACTTTTGGCTCCCTCCGCAGCAAAAAAGACAAACGTCCAGCTTTGCTGCCACAGCAAAGGGGCCAGCAGGGAAAAGTCATGCTGGTCCTCACTGCCTCCTGGAACCCCTTCAAATGCCCCACACAATTTGGCCCTCTCTGCTTTCCTGCCGACTCTAGCCTCAAAGCACCTTTTTTCACTTTTGGCGCCCTCCGCAGCAAAAAGACAAACGTCCAGCTTTTGCTGCCACAGCAAAGGGGCCAGCGGGGAAAAGTCATGCTGGTCCTCACTGCCTCCTGGAACCCCTTCAAATGCCCCACACAATTTGGCCCTCTCTGCTTTCCTGCCGACTCTATCCTCAAAAGCACCTTTTTTCACTTTTGGCGCCCTCCGCAGCAAAAAAGACAAACGTCCAGCTTTTGCTGCAACAGCAAAGGGGCCAGCGGGGAAAAGTCATGCTGGTCCTCACTGCCTCCTGGAACCCCTTCAAATGCCCCACACAATTTGGCCCTCTCTGCTTTCCTGCCGACTCTAGCCTCAAAAGCACCTTTTTTCACTTTTGGCGCCCTCCGCAGCAAAAAAGACAAACGTCCAGCTTTTGCTGCCACAGCAAAGGGGCCAGCGGGGAAAAGTCATGCTGGTCCTCACTGCCTCCTGGAACCCCTTCAAATGCCCCACACAATTTGGCCCTCTCTGCTTTCCTGCGGAATATAGCCTCAAAAGCACCTTTTTTCACTTTTGGCGCCCTCCGCAGCAAAAAAGACAAACGTCCAGCTTTTGCTGCCACAGCAAAGGGGCCAGCAGGGAAAAGTCATGCTGGTCCTCACTGCCTCCTGGAACCCCTTCAAATACCCCACACAATTTGGCCCTCTCTGCTTTCCTGCCCACTCTATCCTCAAAAGCACCTTTTTTCACTTTTGGCGCCCTCCGCAGCAAAAAAGACAAACGTCCAGCTTTTGCTGCCACAGCAAAGGGGCCAGCGGGGAAAAGTCATGCTGGTCCTCACTGCCTCCTGGAACCCCTTCAAATGCCCCACACAATTTGGCCCTCTCTGCTTTCCTGCCGACTCTATCCTCAAAAGCACCTTTTTTCACTTTTGGCGCCCTCCGCAGCAAAAAAGACAAACGTCCAGCTTTTGCTGCCACAGCAAAGGGGCCAGAGGAGAAAGTCATGCTGGTCCTCACTGCCTCCTGGAACCCCTTCAAATGCCCCACACAATTTGGCCCTCTCTGCTTTCCTGCCGACTCTAGCCTCAAAAGCACCTTTTTTCACTTTGGCACCCTCCGCAGCAAAAAAAGACAAACGTCCAGCTTTTACTGCCACAGCAAAGGGGCCAGCGGGGAAAAAGTCATGCTGGTCCTCACTGCCTCCTGGAACCCCTTCAAATGCCCCACACAATTTGGCCCCCTCTGCTTTCCTGCCGACTCTAGCCTCAAAAGCACCTTTTTTCACTTTTGGCTCCCTCCGCAGCAAAAAAGACAAACGTCCAGCTTTTGCTGCCACAGCAAAGGGGCCAGCAGGGAAAAGTCATGCTGGTCCTCACTGCCTCCTGGAACCCCTTCAAATGCCCCACCACAATTTGGCCCTCTCTGCTTTCCTGCCGACTCTAGCCTCAAAAGCACCTTTTTTCACTTTTGGCGCCCTCCGCAGCAAAAAAGACAAACGTCCAGCTTTTGCTGCCACAGCAAAGGGGCCAGCGGGGAAAAGTCATGCTGGTCCTCACTGCCTCCTGGAACCCCTTCAAATGCCCCACACAATTTGGCCCTCTCTGCTTTCCTGCCGACTCTATCCACAAAAGCACCTTTTTTCACTTTTGGCGCCCTCCGCAGCAAAAAAGACAAACGTCCAGCTTTTGCTGCAACAGCAAAGGGGCCAGCAGGGCAAAAGTCATGCTGGTCCTCACTGCCTCCTGGAACCCCTTCAAATGCCCCACACAATTTGGCCCTCTCTGCTTTCCTGCCGACTCTAGCCTCAAAAGCACCTTTTTTCACTTTTGGCGCCCTCCGCAGCAAAAAGACAAACGTCCAGCTTTTGCTGCCACAGCAAAGGGGCCAGCGGGGAAAAGTCATGCTGGTCCTCACTGCCTCCTGGAACCCCTTCAAATGCCCCACACAATTTGGCCCTCTCTGCTTTCCTGCCCACTCTAGCCTCAAAAGCACCTTTTTCACTTTTGGCGCCCTCCGCAGCAAAAAAGACAAACGTCCAGCTTTTGCTGCCACAGCAAAGGGGCCAGCAGGGAAAAGTCATGCTGGTCCTCACTGCCTCCTGGAACCCCTTCAAATACCCCACACAATTTGGCCCTCTCTGCTTTCCTGCCCACTCTATCCTCAAAAGCACCTTTTTTCACTTTTGGCGCCCTCCGCAGCAAAAAAGACAAACGTCCAGCTTTTGCTGCCACAGCAAAGGGGCCAGCGGGGAAAAGTCATGCTGGTCCTCACTGCCTCCTGGAACCCCTTCAAATGCCCCACACAATTTGGCCCTCTCTGCTTTCCTGCCGACTCTATCCTCAAAAGCACCTTTTTTCACTTTTGGCGCCCTCCGCAGCAAAAAAGACAAACGTCCAGCTTTTGCTGCCACAGCAAAGGGGCCAGCGGGGAAAAGTCATGCTGGTCCTCACTGCCTCCTGGAACCCCTTCAAATGCCCCACACAATTTGGCCCTCTCTGCTTTCCTGCCGACTCTATCCTCAAAAGCACCTTTTTTCACTTTTGGCGCCCTCCGCAGCAAAAAAGACAAACGTCCAGCTTTTGCTGCCACAGCAAAGGGGCCAGCGGGGAAAAGTCATGCTGGTCCTCACTGCCTCCTGGAACCCCTTCAAATGCCCCACACAATTTGGCCCTCTCTGCTTTCCTGCCGACTCTAGCCTCAAAAGCACCTTTTTTCACTTTTGGCGCCCTCCGCAGCAAAAAAGACAAACGTCCAGCTTTTGCTGCCACAGCAAAGGGGCCAGCGGGGAAAAGTCATGCTGGTCCTCACTGCCTCCTGGAACCCCTTCAAATGCCCCACACAATTTGGCCCTCTCTGCTTTCCTGCCGACTCTAGCCTCAAAAGCACCTTTTTTCACTTTTGGCGCCGTCCACAGCAAAAAAGACAAACGTCCAGCTTTTGCTGCCACAGCAAAGGGGCCAGCGGGGAAAAGTCATGCTGGTCCTCACTGCCTCCTGGAACCCCTTCAAATGCCCCACACAATTTGGCCCTCTCTGCTTTCCTGCCCACTCTATCCTCAAAAGCACCTTTTTTCACTTTTGGCGCCCTCCGCAGCAAAAAAGACAAACGTCCAGCTTTTGCTGCCACAGCAAAGGGGCCAGCGGGGAAAAGTCATGCTGGTCCTCACTGCCTCCTGGAACCCCTTCAAATGCCCCACACAATTTGGCCCTCTCTGCTTTCCTGCCGACTCTAGCCTCAAAAGCACCTTTTTTCACTTTTGGCGCCCTCCGCAGCAAAAAAGACAAACGTCCAGCTTTTGCTGCCACAGCAAAGGGGCCAGCGGGGAAAAGTCATGCTGGTCCTCACTGCCTCCTGGAACCCCTTCAAATGCCCCACACAATTTGGCCCTCTCTGCTTTCCTGCCGACTCTAGCCTCAAAAGCACCTTTTTTCAATTTTGGCGCCCTCCGCAGCAAAAAAGACAAACGTCCAGCTTTTGCTGCCACAGCAAAGGGGCCAGCGGGGAAAAGTCATGCTGGTCCTCACTGCCTCCTGGAACCCCTTCAAATGCCCCACACAATTTGGCCCTCTCTGCTTTCCTGCCGACTCTATCCTCAAAAGCACCTTTTTTCACTTTTGGCGCCCTCCGCAGCAAAAAAGACAAACGTCCAGCTTTTGCTGCCACAGCAAAGGGGCCAGAGGAGAAAAGTCATGCTGGTCCTCACTGCCTCCTGGAACCCCTTCAAATGCCCCACACAATTTGGCCCTCTCTGCTTTCCTGCCGACTCTAGCCTCAAAAGCACCTTTTTTCACTTTTGGCACCCTCCGCAGCAAAAAAGACAAACGTCCAGCTTTTACTGCCACAGCAAAGGGGCCAGCGGGGAAAAGTCATGCTGGTCCTCACTGCCTCCTGGAACCCCTTCAAATGCCCCACACAATTTGGCCCCCTCTGCTTTCCTGCCGACTCTAGCCTCAAAAGCACCTTTTTTCACTTTTGGCTCCCTCCGCAGCAAAAAAGACAAACGTCCAGCTTTTGCTGCCACAGCAAAGGGGCCAGCAGGGAAAAGTCATGCTGGTCCTCACTGCCTCCTGGAACCCCTTCAAATGCCCCACACAATTTGGCCCTCTCTGCTTTCCTGCCGACTCTAGCCTCAAAAGCACCTTTTTTCACTTTTTGGCGCCCTCCGCAGCAAAAAAGACAAACGTCCAGCTTTTGCTGCCACAGCAAAGGGGCCAGCGGGGAAAAGTCATGCTGGTCCTCACTGCCTCCTGGAACCCCTTCAAATGCCCCACACAATTTGGCCCTCTCTGCTTTCCTGCCGACTCTATCCTCAAAAGCACCTTTTTTCACTTTTGGCGCCCTCCGCAGCAAAAAAAGACAAACGTCCAGCTTTTGCTGCAACAGCAAAGGGGCCAGCAGGGCAAAAGTCATGCTGGTCCTCACTGCCTCCTGGAACCCCTTCAAATGCCCCACACAATTTGGCCCTCTCTGCTTTCCTGCCGACTCTAGCCTCAAAAGCACCTTTTTTCACTTTTGGCGCCCTCCGCAGCAAAAAAGACAAAACGTCCAGCTTTTGCTGCCACAGCAAAGGGGCCAGCGGGGAAAAGTCATGCTGGTCCTCACTGCCTCCTGGAACCCCTTCAAATGCCCCACACAATTTGGCCCTCTCTGCTTCCTGCCCACTCTAGCCTCAAAAGCACCTTTTTTCACTTTTGGCGCCCTCCGCAGCAAAAAAGACAAACGTCCAGCTTTTGCTGCCACAGCAAAGGGGCCAGCAGGGAAAAGTCATGCTGGTCCTCACTGCCTCCTGGAACCCCTTCAAATACCCCACACAATTTGGCCCTCTCTGCTTTCCTGCCCACTCTATCCTCAAAAGCACCTTTTTTCACTTTTGGCGCCCTCCGCAGCAAAAAAGACAAACGTCCAGCTTTTGCTGCCACAGCAAAGGGGCCAGCGGGGAAAAGTCATGCTGGTCCTCACTGCCTCCTGGAACCCCTTCAAATGCCCCACACAATTTGGCCCTCTCTGCTTTCCTGCCGACTCTATCCTCAAAAGCACCTTTTTTCACTTTTGGCGCCCTCCGCAGCAAAAAAGACAAACGTCCAGCTTTTGCTGCCACAGCAAAGGGGCCAGCGGGGAAAAGTCATGCTGGTCCTCACTGCCTCCTGGAACCCCTTCAAATGCCCCACACAATTTGGCCCTCTCTGCTTTCCTGCCGACTCTAGCCTCAAAAGCACCTTTTTTCACTTTTGGCGCCCTCCGCAGCAAAAAAGACAAACGTCCAGCTTTTGCTGCCACAGCAAAGGGGCCAGCGGGGAAAAGTCATGCTGGTCCTCACTGCCTCCTGGAACCCCTTCAAATGCCCCACACAATTTGGCCCTCTCTGCTTTCCTGCCGACTCTAGCCTCAAAAGCACCTTTTTTCACTTTTGGCGCCCTCCGCAGCAAAAAAGACAAACGTCCAGCTTTTGCTGCCACAGCAAAGGGGCCAGCAGGGAAAAGTCATGGTGGTCCTCACTGCCTCCTGGAACCCCTTCAAATGCCCCACACAATTTTGGCCCTCTCTGCTTTCCTGCCGACTCTAGCCTCAAAAGCACCTTTTTTCACTTTTGGCGCCGTCCACAGCAAAAAAGACAAACGTCCAGCTTTTGCTGCCACAGCAAAGGGGCCAGCGGGGAAAAGTCATGCTGGTCCTCACTGCCTCCTGGAACCCCTTCAAATGCCCCACACAATTTGGCCCTCTCTGCTTTCCTGCCCACTCTATCCTCAAAAGCACCTTTTTTCACTTTTGGCGCCCTCCGCAGCAAAAAAGACAAACGTCCAGCTTTTGCTGCCACAGCAAAGGGGCCAGCGGGGAAAAGTCATGCTGGTCCTCACTGCCTCCTGGAACCCCTTCAAATGCCCCACACAATTTGGCCCTCTCTGCTTTCCTGCCGACTCTAGCCTCAAAAGCACCTTTTTTCAATTTTGGCGCCCTCCGCAGCAAAAAAGACAAACGTCCAGCTTTTGCTGCCACAGCAAAGGGGCCAGCGGGGAAAAGTCATGCTGGTCCTCACTGCCTCCTGGAACCCCTTCAAATGCCCCACACAATTTGGCCCTCTCTGCTTTCCTGCCGACTCTAGCCTCAAAAGCACCTTTTTTCACTTTTGGCGCCCTCCGCAGCAAAAAAGACAAACGTCCAGCTTTTGCTGCCACAGCAAAGGGGCCAGCGGGGAAAAGTCATGCTGGTCCTCACTGCCTCCTGGAATCCCTTCAAATGCCCCACACAATTTGGCCCTCTCTGCTTTCCTGCCGACTCTAGCCTCAAAAGCACCTTTTTTTCACTTTTGGCGCCCTCCGCAGCAAAAAAGACAAACGTCCAGCTTTGCTGCCACAGCAAAGGGGCCAGCGGGGAAAAGTCATGCTGGTCCTCACTGCCTCCTGGAACCCCCTTCAAATGCCCCACACAATTTGGCCCTCTCTGCTTTCCTGCCGACTCTAGCCTCAAAAGCACCTTTTTTCACTTTTGGCGCCCTCCGCAGCAAAAAAGACAAACGTCCAGCTTTTGCTGCCACAGCAAAGGGGCCAGCGGGGAAAAGTCATGCTGGTCCTCACTGCCTCCTGGAACCCCTTCAAATGCCCCACACAATTTGGCCCTCTCTGCTTTCCTGCCGACTCTAGCCTCAAAAGCACCTTTTTTCACTTTTGGCGCCCTCCGCAGCAAAAAAGACAAACGTCCAGCTTTTGCTGCCACAGCAAAGGGGCCAGCGGGGAAAAGTCATGCTGGTCCTCACTGCCTCCTGGAACCCCTTCAAATGCCCCACACAATTTGGCCCTCTCTGCTTTCCTGCCGACTCTAGCCTCAAAAGCACCTTTTTTCACTTTTGGCGCCGTCCGCAGCAAAAAAGACAAACGTCCAGCTTTTGCTGCCACAGCAAAGGGGCCAGCGGGGAAAAGTCATGCTGGTCCTCACTGCCTCCTGGAACCCCTTCAAATGCCCCACACAATTTGGCCCTCTCTGCTTTCCTGCCGACTCTAGCCTCAAAAGCACCTTTTTTCACTTTTGGCGCCCTCCGCAGCAAAAAAGACAAACGTCCAGCTTTTGCTGCCACAGCAAAGGGGCCAGCGGGGAAAAGTCATGCTGGTCCTCACTGCCTCCTGGAACCCCTTCAAATGCCCCACACAATTTGGCCCTCTCTGCTTTCCTGCCCACTCTAGCCTCAAAAGCACCTTTTTTCACTTTTGGCGCCCTCCGCAGCAAAAAAGACAAACGTCCAGCTTTGCTGCCACAGCAAAGGGGCCAGCGGGGAAAAGTCATGCTGGTCCTCACTGCCTCCTGGAACCCCTTCAAATGCCCCACACAATTTGGCCCTCTCTGCTTTCCTGCCGACTCTAGCCTCAAAAGCACCTTTTTTCACTTTTTGGCGCCCTCCGCAGCAAAAAAGACAAACGTCCAGCTTTTGCTGCCACAGCAAAGGGGCCCAGCGGGGAAAGTCATGCTGGTCCTCACTGCCTCCTGGAACCCCTTCAAATGCCCCACACAATTTGGCCCTCTCTGCTTTCCTGCCCACTCTAGCCTCAAAAGCACCTTTTTTCACTTTTGGCGCCCTCCGCAGCAAAAAAGACAAACGTCCAGCTTTTGCTGCCACAGCAAAGGGGCCAGCGGGGAAAAGTCATGCTGGTCCTCACTGCCTCCTGCCGACTCTAGCCTCAAAGCACCTTTTTCACTTTTGGCGCCGTCCACAGCAAAAAAGACAAACGTCCAGCTTTTTGCTGCCCACAGCAAAAGGGGCCCAGCGGGGGAAAAGTCCATGCTGGTCCTCACT